>NC_068394.1:15068184-15368184 GCF_023724105.1 Carassius gibelio
CGGAGGAAGCGTCCAATCTCCTGGACCTTCCTCTCCGTCTGCCCATTCGACTCGGGATGGTATCCAGACGACAGGCTGATGGCCACACCTAGGAGTGAGTGGAAAGCCTTCCATACCCGGGATATGAACTGAAGACCTCTGTCTGAGACGATATCCTCTGGGATGCCGAAGTACCAGAAGACATGTACCAGAAGACATGGTTAAATAATAACACAGCCGTTTCCATGGCCGTGGGCAGACCTTTCAGGGGGAGAAGACGACATGATTTAGAAAATCCATCCACTATGACAAGAATTCAGGTATTATTATCTGAAGGAGGAAGATCAGTAATGAAATCCACCCCTAGGTGTGACCATGGGCGATTGGGAACGGACAGAGGGTGGATCTTGCCTGATGGAAGATGGCGTGGGCTCTTGGATATGGCGCAGTCTGTACATCCGTTCACGTACCTCCTGACATCCGTGGCTATGTTGGGCCACCAGAAGTGTTCTTTAAGCAACGAGAGGGTTTTATTGACCCCCGGGTGACCAGTGCCAAGAGATGTGTAAGCGGAGTGAATGAGTGGAGTGTGCCGTGTCCTGGGAATGTACTGATGTCCCGATGGGCAACCCAGCGGGGTGTTTGTAGCAGGATCGGTTGCAGGAAGGGTCTCGGCGGACCAGGTAATGGGGCAGATGATGACCTTTTCAGGGAGAATGGTTTCGGGTTCTTCGAGATTCTCTTCGGGGGAGTGACACCAGGACAGGGCATCAGCTTTTACGTTCTTTACCCCTGGGCAATAAGAGATGGTAAAGTGGAAGCGGGTGAAGAATAACACCCATCGGGCTAGTCTCGGGTTTAACCACTTGGCAACTCAAAGATACTCCAGATTTTTGTGATCCATGAGAATCAGAAAGGGGTGTTTGGCTCCCTCCAGCCAATGCCTCCATTCTTCCAGGGTCAACTTGATGGCCAACAGCTCCGGTTGCCAATGTCATAGCTCACCTCCGCCGGGTTGAGCTTCCGGGAGAAGGCGGCACATGGGTGGAGGCGACTGGGATTCCCCTGCTGCTGAGATAGGACCGCTCCTACTCTGGTAGTTGAGGCGTCGACTTCCACGACGAAGGGTTGGTCGAGAGGGAGACTGGTGAGAGAGCTGGTGATGGTATTGTAGTTTTGGATGAACCGTCTATAGAAAAAGCCAAGGAATCGTTGTAGTTCTTTGATGTGGGTATCTGAATTTGATGGTTATGTTGTTGAGAGCCGATAATCGATACAGGGTCTCAAGCCTCCGTCCTTCTTTTCCACAAAGAAGAAGCTCGAAGCAGCAGGGGAGGTAGATGGATGAATGTAACCCTGGGCAAGTGCCTCCTTGATGTATTCCTCCATGGCCTTCTCCTCCAGAATGGATAGGGGGTAGATCCTTCCTTTAGGCACTGGTTCACCCGGCAGCAGATTGATGGCACAGTCCCACGGCCGGTGTGGAGGCAGCTTGGAAGCCCGTTTGGGGCAGAAGATGTCACTGAAGGGGGCGTAGCAGGTAGGGATGGAAATGGATTGGTTTTCCACTGGGCTCTCTATTGAGGTAGAACAAACTGGAAGAGGTTCAAGGGAAGGTTTGGCTGGGAATGGACAACCAGAGATGCAGCTCTTGAAACATGGATCGCCCCACTTCAGGACTTCGCCCGTTTTCCAGGAGATGACAGGATTTTGCTGCTCCAACCACGGGGGCTGCACAGTAGAGGCATAGATTCTGGGCCAGCCGTCTTTATCTTTCAGCCATTGAGAGTCAATATGAGTCCACTAGCCTGGGTTTGTTGGCTGGTTCTGGGGAGCTGACGGCTTCTGGTCGGCAGAGTGGTGGTCCCAAGCTGGTCTGCCAAAAACCTCTCGGAAATGGTAGATGAAGCTGGAATAAGACTGGATAACTGGGTTATTTTGAGTCCATATAGAATCCGCCCACAGTAGTGCTTTACCTTGCAGTTGAGAAATTACAAATGCTACCTTGGATATCTCGGTGGGGTATAAGTGCGGTTGCATCTCCAAGACCAGCGAGCATTGAAGGAGGAATCCACTGCACTCCTCCGCCGAACCAGAGTAGGGCGCCGGCCTGGCCATGGGACTGGCGTGAACGGAAGGTGAGGAAGTGCTGGCATCGTTGACAGAGGTGCTCGCTGGTGTTGGGGGTGCAATTTGAGCTGTGAGTGTCCTACGGAGTGCATCGACCAGATCTTGAAAGGGGTCCGTTGTAACGCCACGCCAGCAGAGGGAGCCCTCTCCCGAGTACTGACTGTGATCCGCTCCCTCTGCTTCACCTGTACTTCCTGTTTGTGCTATATATAAGCATGGCCGCCACCACTGTCACGTTGCGAAGTATTGCCAGCCTGTCTGCCTTACCGGGCGTTTTTCCCATTGCCATAGCTTGCCTTCTTGTGTATGATATTTGCCTGGTTTACCTGTCTCTGTCTTTGGATTTGCCCACTGTCTTGTTGTTTGGATTGGACTGCCTACCTGTGTATGATTCTCTGCCTTCTACGATTACGATTCTCTGCGTACTGTTTGGATATGTCTGCTGTGGATGTTAATAAACTGCACATGGATTCTAACGCCGCCTCCGCACCCTTACATCCGTGAGGCTCATGCTTGTGCCAAGCGGTGTTGGTCCGGTCTTCTGTTACAGAAAATGTGTGTTAGTAACACACACACACTTCTTCTTTTTACTTTCAAATACTGTACATTTAACAGGTTTTTACTGTACAATTACATTCAATTGTCCTGTTTCATCTATTGCAATTTTTCTCCATATATAGTATAATGTATAATGTACCATTTTTTCCATTACTTAATTTTTTTAATCAGTTTAAAGTAATTTTGAAATGAAATATATAGTACAGCCAAGTCAAGCAAGTGAAGAAAATATAAAAAATAATAAAAACAAAGAAATAAATCTAGCGACCACATTAGCCTACTGTGTAGGAGCAAGGAATGTGAAAAAAAGAAAAGAAAATACTAAACCTTTAACTAAAATTAAAATCAAAAGACATGTTAATTGATTAACATATGATATAATGTCTTATAACAGTGTAGTTATTATTCAATTCATTTTTATTTCCTTTTTAGTTATTGCACATCAAGTTAAGCTGATTTAAAATAAAAGTTTTGCTTTAGTGAATAGCTGAAATAAAAAGCTTGTTATATTTACTTTTATATTGTTGTTTTAGTTAAGGATAATACGCCTGGCTCTTATTGATCACCCAAACTGAGGCATTGTGAGCTTCTATGTGTGATTCACAGCAGACATCTGAAAGTCTTTCAGAGCTGAAGAAATAACATATCCAGTTACTGGTGCAACAGGAGTCAAGGAAGTGTGTGTGTGTCTGTGTGTGTGTGTGTGTGTGTGTGTGTGTGTGTGTGTGTGTCTGTGTCTGTGTGTGTGTGTGTGCCTGTGTGTGTGTCTGTCTGTGTGTGTGTGTGTGTGTGTGTGTGTGTGTGTGTGCGTGTGTGTGTGTGTGTGTGTGCGTGTCTGTCTGTCTGTGTGTGTGTGTGTGTGTGTGTGTGTGCGTTTGTGTGTGTGTGTGTGTGTGCGTGTGTGCGTGCGTCTGTGTGTGTGTGTGTGTGTGTGTGTGTTTCTGTCTGTGTGTGTGTGTGTGTGTGTGTGTGTGTGTGTGTGTGTCTGTCTGTGTGTGTGTGTGTGTGTGTGTGTGTGTGTGTGTGTGTGTGTGTGTGTGTGTGTGTGTGTGTCTGTCTGTGTGTGTGTGTGTGTGTGTGTGTGTGTGTGTGTGTGTGTGTGTGTGTGTGTGTGTGTGCGTGTGTGTGTGTGTGCGCGTGTGTGCGTGTGTGTGTGCGTGTGTGTGTGTGTGTGTGTGTGTGTGTGTGTGTGAATCAATGATGGCACTTGGTTTTGATGCAGACACATCTCTCTATTCCTGTCTGTGGTTTCTGTTCTCTCAAACTCTCATAAATTCCCCAGCATCAATGAACTGACACATTTATGCCTGACATTAATATTTAGTTCTAATATAAAATTTGGTATTTTAGGTATTTTTGAGTATATTTTTGTCAGCTTTGGTATTATTTCAATCTCAACATGAGTGTTATTTAGGTTGGGTGTACAAGTCCTGGGCCATTTAAATCCAACAGCTAACCAAATAAAATGCTCAAGCCAGATCCCAGCATGTATTCATATTTTCATTCACCGCGGTTAAGATTAGTACACTCTGTCCTGCTCACAAAATACAGGCTAACAATTTACAAGAAACCTTTACTTCTAAATGTCTTTCTGTGTTTTAAATGTATTCATGATACCTTGCAAAGTATAATTCACAATATATTTTCATTAAAACCACAGCTATAAAACATTTTACATGGTTTAATACTTGCATTCAGCCGTCACATGTTCTCTAATAGTATACAGCAGTTGAAAATCTCAGTTAAGAGAGCAGATTTGTCAACAATAACATACAAACCATTTTAGACAGACCGACTGTGAGCTCTGAAGTTATTAATCACATTATTTAGATGTTTTCTTTATAGAGCTGAATTCCTGTTGAAAGACTACATTACCCATGATTCTGCAGAGAAATCTCCACCAATCAGAGATGCACAAGCCTCAAACTGTGCCAGAGGAACTCTTTAGCTCCACTGCTTAAATATCTGTGTCTATAATATTGCATAATATATAATATGCATAAAATATAGGCATATTTTGAAAAAAAATGCCTAATATATTGTTTCTACATAAAAAAAAAAAAAAAAAAAAAATATACATATATATATATATATATATATATATATATATATACATTATACATTATATACATTAAGGAAACTTACCGTTAACCAGTTAACAGGTTTCTACTGTTTTATATATACATTTACATTCAGTTGTTAGAGTGATTATCTTTCTTTTTTTTTTGGCTTCTTATCAAAGTGTATATGTTGTAATTCATCTAGAGGTTTGTTATTGATTGATTGATTGATTCTCATACTGATCAGGAACATGAAAAGCAAGTAATAACTGGCGCTCCTAACCAGATGTTGATGTTTTAAATCCGTCTGTCCTCGTAGTTTGCACCTGAATGTCTCCTTATGTCTGCGTTATCAGATGGTTCGTGGTTTGTCTGCTGTTTGGGATATTTCTGAGTGACTCATTAAATCAGAGGTCTGAGCGCAGAGAGTTTGTCAAACATTGTTTTAGCACAGAAGCTTGTCTCTGACTCACATCGACTAAAGGGCACCATTGAGAACCGGGAGCAGCCCGCTGAACACATTTATAATAACAGTCATATTTAACAAAGACAATCTCCCTTCTGTTTATTCTAAATCATACAAGCTACTATATGTAATATTTCCTTGCTGCCTATTTATTTTATACAAAAGGTCCTTCATGAGATTGACAGCAAACAGCCTTTTCACAGAATTCGGTTTAGAAAAATGAAATGAATGGAGCTACATAATTTGGGTAATAATGATAAAGCAAGCAGTTTTTGTTTCTGCCATTGCATGCAAAATTAGCTTTCATTCATGTGTGTTAACAGATAGTCGTAGCATGAAATGAAAGAGTGTTAAATCAAGAGTTTCAGACTTTTTTTTCTGATCTGAGAGGAAGATTTAGATGGTGTGGATTAGCTGTTCGCATTCATGAGCAGTTGTTAAACTAACACACAAACTCACACGGAGAGAAACAATAGTACTTGATTACAGGCATTTGAAGGGAATTTACAGGTTTATTTGAAGTTCTGTTAAAACAGTGTGTGAAAGCGACTCATTAAACTCAACTCGTACGTGACGAAAGAGCTAAATGGATTCCATCCACAGTCACAGTTTTGATTTGCTAGGAAATTTTATTTTGGGGGAAAAAATGCTTTAGGAGTGTCAGGTTAAAACCATGAAATGTAAAATAGGGCTGAAAAGATTAATTGACATTATCAACAACTTCAACAATAAATGCCGGCATTTTTGTTGTTGAGTAGTCGTTGGATTTCATATGACATAATGTAAGAGCCTGCAGTACTGCGGTTTGACCACCTTGGCACTGTAGCACAAGACTGTAATTCAGCTCTAGAGCTGTCCCGACGGGTCCCGTCGGGTTCGGGCTTAATTTCTATCATCTTACTCGGGCTCGGGCCGGGCTCGGGCTTGCGCTCCGGTTTGCGAGGTAAACGAGCGGTCATGTGATGTGTTTCGATTAGCGCGAGAAAGATGCGAAAATGAATGCTGAGCAGGTGTAACGAAAGCTTGCCTCTGGTGATTACGTTTTGGTTGCACCAGCAACTAAAGCAAACTCTGAGGTGTGGAAAAGTTTTGACCATGTTTATAATGAGAATAATGAGTGAATAATGACGCAGCATCAGTGAGCGCAGGAGCGCGCTGAAGACATCTACAGTGGATTCAATCATTTTCCTCCACAAAAACATGTAGACTTAGCCTAATCTCTGTGAGTAAAGGTTTTTCAAATGATAACTAAATATTCATCGAGTCTTAAATGCATAATGTTGACAGAGTATTTACGCTAATGTTGGCATTATTATTTTATTAAATAAAGCAAATCCGGCGGAGCCTTTATCTTAATTTCGTTATTGCCAAATACCCATCTTAATTTAAAATTTATCTTAATTTAAATTTTTTTTAAATGACTCGTTTTAATTGGTGCGTTGGTCTATTTATAAGTTAAATGAGCCTATGTCTAGAATGCTGAGATGTTACGATGTGACACAGGACTTATTTTATTTCTTTATTCCAACTTCCAAGTGGTCCAGTCTACGTTAGTTATGAGTAAGTTATGTTAAAACATGAATAAATTGCTCATTGTTGGCAAAAGGCAAAAGAGTTGTGTGCGTGCGCACATTTGAATAATGTCGGGCTGTAAATGGGTTCGGGCTTTAAAAAAGCTGTCAATCAAAATGTACTTGTCGGGCTTGGGCCGAAACCTGTCGGGCTCGGGTCCTGTCGGGCCTAACTTTTAAGGCCTGATTACAGCTCTATTCAGCTCTGCCCACCCAATTCAAGAGAAGAAGACACAGCGATTCAGCACATTTGAGCGCAAAAGGCAGACGAACCCGAAGCTGCTGAGCGGCATTTGGAATGAATTATTAAATTAATGCTGCGCCCTTTCATCTAGATAATGGAATAAACAACAAACACTGACAGCAGTGAGAAAGCAGCAGTTAAGTAAGCATCTGATTACAGCGATGTGGATGTTTGCACAAACTCTGTAACGTTAGTTCAATACTCCAGTAAAGTCCAGTCACGTCACGTTTATTTATACAGTACTTTATGCAGCAGATAGCCTTAAATCAAGCAGCTTTACAGTGTCAAACATGAAAAACCAGAGTCAGTGTCACTTTCAGTTAGTATTACAACTTGATTTCCTGTGATAAAGCAGCTCTCCAGTGTGCAGTTAACTAGTGATAAAATCGAAATATAGGGAAATATGATATATTATCTAATTAAAGTATCTATCTAATGAAAATACAGTTATTCATTGTTAGTTCATGCTAATTTACAGTGCATTAACTAATGTTAACAAGCTCAACTTTTGATTTAATTTAAATAATGCATTAGTTAAATTAACATTAAGTAAGATTAATAAATGCTGTAGAAGGATTGTTCTTGCTTAGATCATGTTAACTAAAGTAGTAAACTAACATTATCTAATGGACCATTATTCTAAAGTGTTACCGTGTGATCTAGACTGATATAATCATTCATTTTCCCTATTATTGCATTATGTCACCATTGTTTCCATATGTCCTTTCATTTATCACACGGTTTATCAGACTGTAGCAGATATGATCCTAATATTGCACTAACACTGATCAATGCATACAACAAAAACTTTAAAAAAGTTTAAACATCTGTCTGAAACAATTATAATCTCGTAGCATTGTTCAATCCCAGAATGCACCAGCGCTGCTTGAGCTCCTGCTGAAGCCTGTGCACTGTATAAACGGCAAATGAGCGGCAAGGAAGATAAACCTCACTTCATCGGGGGGCCGTGTATTTGTGATGGCCAGCAGCCCACGGGTTTGACTCTAAACACTCAGTGTGTCCCGCGTCTCGGTATGAAGTGGACGTCTGGGAAGTGTTAATGGACGGCTGATCCTGCTAATACCACAAACTGAGACTCGCTAAATAATCAGATTCAGAGTCCCCCGCATCAAACAATACGCCAGTGCCTGCTCAGATCTGAAACTGACACAGCATCTGTGCTGAAAAACGGCCACCCTCGACCACAAATAACACGTGGAGAGGATGTTAGCATAGCTTTAAAAACAGCTAAACCAGCCTCGGCCAAAACTGCTGGCTCTCAGCGTGATGTGTTTTTTAAGGGAAATGCATCAAACATGTTCCTGTAAGCTTCTGTTTTGAGCATATGTTTGTTTGTGTGTGTGTGAGAGAGAGAGAGAGAGAGTGTGTGTGTGTGTTTCATTATGAAGAGTTTTCCCCCAGATATCATACATTTAGGCTACACTGCTGTTTGGGGTCAATACATTTTTTTTATGTTGTTAGAAGAAGTCCTTGTTACAGTGTAATTATGCATTTAAGTACTGAGCAATATTAATTACTTACTATATGGTTAGGGTTAGGATTAGGGTTACTTGCATGTAATAATGCACAATTGTTATTAATTATAATAGTAAGTGCATGTAACGTGCATTTATTGGTAATTGGTAAATATTACTCCAGTGTGAATCATCTGTGTTCTGTGTGAATCTGTGTTAAAGTGTAATGTATTTCTGTGATGCTCCGCTGTATTTTCAGCATCATTCCTCCAGTCTTCAGTGTCACATGATCTTCAGAAATCAGAATAATATGATCATTTACTGCTCAAGAAACATTTCTGATTATTATCAATGTTTAACACAGTTGAGCTGCTCAATATTTCTGTGGAAACTGTGATACGTTTAGTTTTTCAGTATTCACTGATGAATAGAAAGTTCAGAAGAACAGCATTTATTTGAAATGTGAACATTTATTACTCTCACTTTTCATCAATTTAATGTGTGCTTATATTTAGCCTGTATGTTCATATTTCTCACATAGATATATATACATATATATGTGTGTACTGTATGTGTTTTTTTATGCTACATATAATGTCTTCCATTATTCCCTGATTTTTTGGGGTGAAATGTGATTTTTCATTAGGTTCATCCACTCATCCGCACTGAATTAAATGCTTAATTCGTGGACTCTTATAATGATCACTCACCCTCAAAGAAGTGTCGAATCCCTTTGGTTTCTGTTGCTGGAGACAGCATTTTTCTTGCGGTCAGGTTTAGTCCATGAGGGAAAAGAGAAGAGGTTGCACTGTGCAGTTAAAAAATGTTTAATTTCCAGTTTTGGAAAACCCAGGATGTGGCTTCAAATGAGACAAACCGAAGCAAATTGTCCTTCCTTAGCTCATTTTGCATTAGCGCTGCACAATTTGTCAGGGAAAACGAGGCTGATGGTTTGGAGGAACTCAATGGTTCACAGCGCACACGTCTTCAGAGAGACCAAAGAAATGATGCAGGAACATAACAATCTCATGCTGAAGCTCATCAGAGCGAGAGGAGCGAGAGCAGCGCTCCTGTATGTGCTCTTATGTCCACAGTCGCAGGGTTTGCTGGTGTATAGATGTCCTCAGTGACACTAATGAAAGAGATAGGTCTCATTTCATTAAGACAGCTTCACACGATTAATAAAACAAGCATATGTTTGACTCTTCCGACTGAACATTTCCCATCAGTGTGACGCTGAATCTTCTCACTGAGCTCAGTGACACAAACACTTTGGCACGAGGAAGAGAAGAGCCACGTCTTGTTCAGCAGATGCAAATATTTCTGACAGGCTTTCTTGCAGTGTATAGTTATTATTAATCATCAGAGACTTTTGTTGGGTTTGTTCAGCTCAGTGTAAATCTCTAGTCTCACATGGTCCATTCATCTGAATCACTACGAATTTGCTTGTCTAGTACATTTGTCTCGATTTTTTATATTTTATTTTATTTTATTTATCTATTTATTTTTTATCTCATTATTTCACTTACTTGAAGCAGGCAGTTTTAACTCATTTTAACTCATGATTAAAATGTCACTTTTTAAACTTTTTTTTTTTTTACAAATGTTATCGATTTTTATTTAATACATACATATATGTCATAATATTATTACAGTATTATAGTCACTATATATGTATAGTGTTAAATTTTTTATTGTATTTTTATTTATATTTAATTTTAATTTGTTGTTATGTTATGTTATGTTTTGTTATGTTATGTTATTTTATGTTTTGTTGTTATATGTTATGTTTTGTTTTGTTTTGTTATTTTGTTATGTTATGTTATGTTATGTTACGTTATGTTATTTTATGTTATTTTATGTTTTATGTTATGTTATGTTATGTTATGTTATGTTATTTTATGTTGTGCTATTTATATTATGTTGTTATGTTATGTTTTTATGTTATGTTATCTTATGTTATGTTATTTATGTTATTTATGTTATGTTATGTTATGTTGTTTTGTTTTTATGTTATGTTATGTTTTGTTATGTTATGTTATGTTTTGCTACTAGCTGTTTTCAATCTGTGTTCGTTTGCAAATACTTTTACATTTCATGTCTTTATTCCACTTACTTGAAGCAGACATTTAATTCAGTTTAACTCAAGTGGTAAAATGGCATGTTATGAAAGCTCTTATGCCGCCTGCAGAATGAAAGTCCTGCAGGTCTGTTTGTAGAGATAATTGATTGACAGGTGGCTGTGATAAGTGCCTGACTGAGATTGCATTGAGATGATCTGACCCTGATGTGTGTGAGTTTTGGCACAGATGATGAGAGCGAGGCGATCCTCTGCTCGATCTGCTGGAGTGTATTACAGTATTCATGTTCACTCACACACCCAGAGCCCTGCGGGTGTTTAGACACACTCCACAAGCACCATATCACAGTCCTTTAATGTATGAAGATCTTCTCTCTAATTACAGTCTGCTAGAACAAGCGTCTGATTTATGTGCTCTTATCACAGTCTGGAGACAGAAGACAATCACGCTCATCATTTTCTCCTCTTCTTCTTTATTTCACAGCATGTTTGTTCCGCTACAACTGGCTGTCCTTCGTCTACCTCATCTTCCTCTTACTCATCCCTCTCTTCGCCGAGCCGACAAAGACTACAATGCAAGGTGAGTCTCTGAATTCCTCCGAGAGCTGAATGTTTGCCGTGTGAAGACTTGCTGTTTATATTTTCACAAGTTTATAAGTGCATGATTTCAGCAGAAATAGTATAGCAAATAACACTAATTTAGTCATACAATTTGTTATATTTCTATATGATTCTATATAATTAAAACTACTTTAATTACTAAATACATACATCATTGATAAAATATAGTTTCATAACACACGACACTACACTTTTAAAACATCAATTATTTATTTATTTAAAGTGGCAATCTCATTGCAAAACAGACAAAAGACAAAAAATAAAACATGCAAAATAGTTAAAATATGTATTTTATTTCAACAAAAATGATTGCATGTTTATTCTACAGTAAATAATCCTTTGACGTGATGGTGATGGATAGGTAGACTGAAATGGGCTCAAAATAAAATGTTTTATGTTTTATGAGCAAAGTTCTTTTGCATTAGGATTCAGTCACATTTACTGTCACAATAAACGGAGTTAAATGAAATATCAAAGGTCTTTGGTTTCTTTTTTAATTTGTTTAAGTGTGTATGAAGTCATCAGATGCTCTGCACATTAAACTGCATTGAATGACGCACTTCAAACTTTCTTTCAAAGTAACAGTCAAATTGACTTTCACTTCACTGCTGGAGCTGATGCTGAGTGATTTAGCAGTGATTTAGCAGCTTTAAGGCTTCCAGCTGAGTAATATATGGCGTGTGTTTGAGAGGAAGTGATGATTTTTCATCTGTTGCTCCTTCATCTGCTAGTGCTGTCTGTTCTGATGTTCACATGAGGCGCTGAATGCTGTTGTGTGTGCAGAGAGCTGATGAATTGTGTTTCTGAGAGGTTTGCTCGGGCGCTGGTGGTGTCAGCTTCACTGAGGAATCAGGCTCTTCTGTATTCCCAGCATTCCTCAGTGTGTCATCGGTTCACAAGTTCAGCTGTTACCTCATCAGATTCACCATGTGTCAACTATACCAAACCGGAGCCAAATATCTCTCTGATTTCACAATTATATCAGCTAGATTGATAGAGAAGGAGGTCCAGTGGAGAAAGACCCTGATGATTTTACATCAAGAGTCTCAATGAGATGTCAGCGATGTCTCAAACTGAGCTCAGAACACACTGGAATCTGAAATAAAGGTCAAATGATATAAAGATGCTATTTACTTCAGTTTCAGAGCTCTTTCTAATACAGTATGATGATTTACTGCTCAAGAAACATTTCTGTTTGGTTCATTCGTAGTTCTTTAGGTCTCCTGAACTATGAAAGAGTGACCTGTGAGCAAGAAGATCTTCCTCTGGAAGGATGTTTCACTGCTTGATAAAAGAGTCTGACCAGAAGTTTGAATCACTGGGTTTATTTGTTGCTTTGGACCAAAATCATATTTTCTTTTGAGTTGAGGTGTTCACGTAAAAGAATAGTTCGGCCAAAAATGAACATTTGCTGAAAATATCTTCATCCTCAGATCAACCTGAGATTAGGATGAGTTTGTTTCTTCATCAGGTTTGTAGAAATGTAGCATTGCATCAGTGTCTCTGCAGTGAATGGGTGCCGTCAGAATGAGAGTCTGATAAAAACATCACAATAATCCACAGCACTCCAGTCCATCAGTGAACATCTGGAGAAGACAAAACCTGAAACACATCCAGCATTAAGATGATTTTAACTCAAACACAGAGTCTATAATCCAGAATAACACTTCCTCCAGTGAAAAAGTGTTCTGGTCTGAATCAGGAGAGAAATCTGCACAGATCAAGCAGCGTTTAAACAGATCTAAACTAATATGTGAGAGACAACAGCAGATACACTTTTTCACTGGAGGAAGTGTTATTATGGATTATGAACATCTTTTGTCTTCTCCAGATGTTCACTGATGGACTGGAGTGCTGTGGATTATTGGGATGTTTTTATCAGACTCTCATTCTGACAGCACTTATTCCTTTAAATCACAGAATGAGATCATGTCTAAGAGTAAACTGCGTCTAGTTCGATCATAGTTCCCTGGAAATGACTCACATAGCGTGGTGAAAAATGCTGTAGTATTATCTGTTTATAATAGAGCAGAAGCTGAGGTGTCCGTGTCATTCACTGCTGCTTTGACTCTCATCTGTGAGGCTTGCAGAGGCTTGTAACTCAGATGACCCCTGAGAGCTTTACACACTCTCTTTCTTTATTTGTGCTGCTTGTTTTAACATGCATTGCTGTTACTGTTGCTCATACTTCTCTTTCTCATGCATGCAAAACATGTGTTACAGACATGAGTTATACCTAGTGATCAGACAGAGATGTTCACCTAGCCGACAAAAAGAAAATAAAATAAAAAACCCTGGCAAATAAATCCAGAAGACTCGCATCAACAGACATTCAGCCAAGCTTTCTTGTGCTTTTAAAGTTATTGTTACATTGTATGACTTAAAACTCATATTGTAGCAATTTTATTCTTAAAACTGACTTTTGTACGAGATTTATTTATGCAGGTTTTTTAAATGATTGCCATAACTAATGATGTTCAAATTGTAAATTGTATTTTATTTTGTTTCACCATGTTCAACAAATAATGAAAAGTGGCTCCAGACTCGTTAAAGAAATACTCTCTCTCACTCTCTCTCTCTCTCTTACTCAAATTCAAATTCAAATGAGCTTTATTGGCATGACTTGCACAGTATTGCCAAAGCATTGTACATTACATGAATAAGGAATAAACAATTATACAATACATAAAACAAAAACAGATTCGTAAAATAATTAAGTATATGTATACTTTCTCCTTTTTTTTCTTCAAATGAGAAACAAGTAAAAGACAACAACAAATAACAAAAAAATAAAATAAAATAAATAATAATAATAACTTATGCATAACAGTACATGTAAGAAATGCTCTTGCTTCAGTTTTGTCCACTGACTGACAGTCTTAGTTTGTGACAAGCTGATACATATCTTGCTGCTGTTGTGATCATTTTGGAATTTTCCCCTAAAATGTGATTTAATTTTTCTGTATTTGGTAATGCCATAAATCTTGGTTTAATTTGTTGGAATTTGTGGAAATATGCAGCTCTTATGTTATGATAGTAATCACAGTATAATAAGTGTTCCTCTGTCTCCAGCTCTCTCTGAGAGCACAGTGAACACACTCAATTACTCAATTATCTCTCTTACTCTCTCTCTCACTCTGTCACTCTCACTCTCTCTGTCACTCTCACTCACTCTGTCACTCTCTCTCTCTCTCAGTCTGTCACTCTCACTCTCTCTCTCACTCTCTCTATCTCACTCTGTCACTCTCTCTCTCTCACACTCTGTCACTCTCACTCTCTCTTACTCTCTCTATTTCACTCTGTCACTCTCACTCACTCTCTCTCTCTCACACTCTGTCTCTCTCTCTCTCACTCTTTCACTCTCACTATATCTTTCTCACTCTGTCACTCTAACCCTCTCTCTCTCACTCTGTCACTCTCTCTATCTCACTCTGTCACTCTCACTCTCTCACACTTTGTCACTCTCTCTCTCTCACTCTGTCACTCTCACTCTCTCTCACTCTCTCTATCTCACTCTGTCACTCTGACTCTCTCTCACTCTGTCACTCTCACTCTCTCTCTCTCTCACTCTGTCTCTCTCTCTCACACGTTGTCACTCTCTCTCACTCTGTCACTCTCACTCTCTCTCACTCTCTCTATCTCACTCTGTCACTCTGACTCTCTCACACTCTGTCACTCTCACTCTATCTCTCTCTCATTCTGTCACTCTCACTCTGTCTATCTCACTCTGTCACTCTCACTCTCTCTCTCTTACACTCTGTCTCTCTCTCTCTCACACTCTGTCACTCTTACTCTCTCACACTCTGTCACTCTCACTCTCTCTCACACTCTGTCACTCTCTTTCTCTCTCTCTGTCACTCTCTCTATCTCACTCTGTCTCTCTCTCACTCTGTCACTCTCACTCTCTCTCACTCTGTCACTCTCTCTCTCTCACTCTGTCACTCTCACTCTCTCTCTCACTCTGTCACTCTCTCTCTCTCTCACCCTGTCACTCTCACTCTCTCTCTCAATTCAATTCAATTCAATTCAAATGAGCTTTATTGGCATGACTGTGAAACAGCACAATGTTGCCAAAGCAATAAATAGTGAACAAGTTATACAGATATATAGATGTACAGATATGTAGATAAATAATAATAATAAAAAAAAACTATTCATGTCAATATTGTACATATATAATCACATAAAAAAAATGAGTGAATACAGGGTAAATATTTACAGAGAGCATTGCTGAAGAACAGGAGTTTAGACTCTCTCTCTCTCTCTCTCTCACTCTGTCACTCTCACTCTCTCTCACTCTGTCACTCTCTCTCTCACCCTGTCACTCTCACTCTCTCTCTCTCTCTCTCTCACTCTGTCACTCTCACTCTCTCTCACTCTGTCACTCTCTCTCTCACCCTGTCACTCTCACTCTCTCTCTCTCTCTCTCTCTCACTCTGTCACTCTCACTCTCTTTTTAATTCATTGCATTTAAAGCGTCACTTAATTTGCCAATGCAGAATTTTACTTCAAGAGGTTTCATGACAGACTTGACAATCCCTGACTCGTTTTACACCACATGAAAAGTTTGTCGACTGTACGTTATATGTACTGTACTGTACTGTACTGTGTATATATATATATACTGGAGGCGGTTTGGCGTGCTGTAGTCTCTGTTGGGCAGACAGTGAGGGGGTTTGTTTAGTTTAGGCCTCAGCGTGAGCCGTGAGTCAAACCTCAGCCGGTCTCTGCGTCATTACAGCCAGATGCTGCTATTAATTACAGGCCTTTACCTGTCTTCAGCCAGGATTGTTGTAAGGTGATGATATGCATTTGGGTAGATCTCAGCTGGAGATTAACAGGGGACACATGAGGCCCGAGCTGGATTTGAAAATATGTGAGTGTTTCGTAAGCACAGTCGGACATTTTATTGCAGCTCACAAATTATCTGCAACTCCGCTATGCTTTATGAAGTAATACTGGAGTCTGTGAAACGTATGGAAGACCGTTTCTTCCACAGGATAAAAAATGCACAATTCTTCTCACAATTCTGACTTTGTGAAATATAAATTCAGAAACCCACAACTCTTAGAAAAAATGTTTGGGAGATACAGTATAAACTCACAATTACACAAAAAGTCTTAAGTGTGATAAAAAGTCACAATTACCTCTTTTTATTTTCCTCTTTTTATAAAAATTAAATGAATATAAACTATTATAAAGTACTACTACTACTGCTAATAATAACAATAACAGAAATTCAAAACTTCATGAAAAAAGGCAGAATTCTGAGTTTTAATCCCTAAATTATAAGTTTACATCCCACAGTTGTTATTATTATTATTATTATTATTATTATTATTATTATTATTATATATCCACTATTTAATTGTTTTTTATTATTATTTGCCTCAGTACTTTTGAAAAAGAAAAAAAACAGAATTGTAAGTTAAAGAGTTGCATTTATTTACAAATCCTGTGAGCACATTTTTAGGTGAACTATCCCTTTAAAGGATTAGTATATCCAAAAATGAAAATTGAGCCATAAATTACTCACCCTGAATTCATCCTAGGTGTATATGACTTTCTTCTTTCAGGCGAATTCAGTCGGAGTTATAAATTTTTTTTATTTTTTTTTTTCAGGCTGTTTGATGACAATCAATCGATCAATGACCTTTATTTATATATTGCTTTAAACAAAATACATTGCGCCAAAGCAACTGAACAACATTCATTTGGAAAACAGTGTCTCAATAATGCAAAATGATAGTTAAAGGCAGTTCATCATTGAATTCAGTTATGTCATCTCTGTTCAGTTTAAATAGTGTCTGTTTTAATTTGCAATCAAGTCAATGATATCGCTGTAGATGAAGTGACACTCCAAAACAAGTGAAATAAAAAAGCTCCCATCTGTACAATTGAAAAAAAGGGTCTCACACGGCTCCACAAAAATGCATAGATTCGCTACAGGAGTGAGAGTGTCATCAAACAGCTTCAAAGATCAAAGACCATTTTTAAAATAACTCTTGACTGGATTTGTACGAAAGAAGAAAGTCATATACACCTAGGATGACTAATTTTCATTTCTGGGTGAACTAACCCTTTAAGCTTTTGTTGGAGAAACACTGAAGTAATGAGAACATTGATCCCAGAGGAAAGAGAAGTATAAGCGCAGGACAAAGAGACGATCTGTCCTCTTGAGGTACGCAGGAGGGTTTCCTGAGGAAACAGATCCAAACCCGGCCTCACCTCACTTCCTCAGGAAGCAGCGCCAGCCGTGATTCACAGCTCCTTACGTCTTCATTTATCCATCTATTTATTTATTTCTGGAACACAGTCGATGCTGAGGAAATCTTGCTGTTTGAAGTAGTTCATCAATTTTGATCTTGTCTGCAGTCTGACCGCTTTCATACATTTGCTTTAAACACTATTATTCAGAAATCTGGGGCCGTAAGACTTTTTGATGTTTCTGAAAGAAGTCTCTTCTGCACACCAGACTGCATTTATTTGATCAAAAAGATTGTAATAATTTATCAAATATTTTTACAAATCAAATCATCTGTTTTCTGTGTGAATCTGTGTTAAAGTGTAATTTATTTCTGTGATGCTCCGCTGTATTTTCAGCATCATTCCTCCAGTCTTCAGTGTCACATGATCTTCAGAAATCATGAAAATATGATGATTTACTGCTCGAGAAACATTTCTGATTATTAGCAATGTTAAACACAGTTATTTCTGTGGAAACAGTGATACATTTTGTTTTTCAGGACTCACAAGCTCAAAAGAGCAGCATTTATTTGTATTTATTTTTCACAAATCTCTTTTCTCTCACTTTTTAATCAATTGAATGCATTTTTGCTGAATAAAATACACATTTCTTTAAACAAATCTTACTAAACACAAACCTTTGAGTATGCATTATATAAAACAAAGCAATTAGTTCATGGAAATGTAAACAGAAAGAAGAAAACTCTCTGGAAGCTGAAGAATGTGAAGTATTCACCGGATCTCTCTCAAGAGTTCCTCCAGGAGTTTTAAAGTGATAATACACTCAGAAAAAAAACAAAAAAACAATTCTGTCTTTATTTACTCACCCACATATTCATAAATGTATCTATTGTTTGACTTCAGAAGGCTTAATATATTACACGAGTAATACTTTTTGGTTCTTTTATTGTGTTTTATGGATCTTGACAGCACTTGATCGCTTATATGGAAGAGAGCAGCATTGACATTCTTCAAAACGCCTCTTTTTGTGTTCTTCAAAAGAAAGCGAGTTATCCAGGTTTGGCTCAATGATATCAGGATTCTGGACTCTGTGAACACCTTTGAGATTTGCGATCTGTCTGCGAATCCCAGTTATGTCACACTGCTAGATAACTGCTGGCTAAAACATCTGAAATCAAAATGCAAGGCCAGACCACTGTGAAATAAAGCAAGGATCATGAATGAGTGATTGAAACGAAGGACATCAGGTACTTTAGATGTATCTTGGGTAATATATCACAGACTGATGCTGTAATACATTGTTATAAAATAAGTTTGTGGCGTCAGACCAGAGTATAAATAACCATAAAGCACTGACACTGCAATATATCAGGCATGTTTAAAGAAGCAACTGTTGGGGAATTAGACATGCAGGCTATTTAATGACTATTTCACATTCACACAGCTTCATGTTCATCATCTTTTTTCCGTTCTTTTGAATCTTTTTTTGTATGTGTAGTGAAGTCATGTGTCTGATCTAACATGGGCTGTGATCTGTGTAAGTCATGATGAAACTGTGCCAGGAAGAAAAGACTGTTCCTGCACTACAGAGATTTGCTGGGGTTTTTATAAATGAATCAGAGCTTGTGATGTGACACGTAAACTCAGAAACCAGATGCTGAGAAATACTGACCAAAGTATCTGGGAACAATAAACAACTATTCAAGTGAAAGTGTCAGATAAAGCAGCATGTTTTCATTCAGTGATTCACGCCATGAATAAAGGCACAAATTTGAATTTATTTATAAATTAAAATATTTATTTATGTATATTTATTTTTTTATATTTAATCATTTTCCTACTTCTGTCGATTTTTTTAATCAGCTAACTAACTGTAGATTGATCGCATTTACCACATTAATTATATAATAATTAAAAGTCAGAATTATGTTTTATAATTAATATCTTAGAACTGTTTTGTCTAATTTAGAAAAATTTGCTTAAATATTTACCTTATATTTAGCTTAAATAAAATAAATATTTTAGGATTCATTAAATTGATCAAAAGTGTCAGTAAAGACATTAATATTGCTACAAAAAATAATTATATTTCAAATAAATGCTGTTCTTTTGAGCTTTCTGTTCATCTGTGAATCCTGAAAAATAAAATGCATCACATTTTCCACAGAAATATTGAGCAGCACAACTGTGTTCAACATTGATAATAATCAGAAATGTTTCTTGAGCAGTAAATCATCATATTTTCATGATTTCTGAAGATCATGTGACACTGAAGACTGGAGGAATGATGCTGAAAATACAGCGGAGCATCACAGAAATACATTACACTTTAACACAGATTCACACAGAAAACAGTTATTTTAAATTCTAATAATATTTCATAATGTTTAATAAAAAAAAATTTGATCAAAGCATTACAATTCTTACCAACCTCAAGCTTTTAAATGATAGTGCATGTACTTTGCGTATTAAACTCTTACATAAGGCTTGAGTAGTTGCTCTCTGGCTTAAAGTAATTGTAGCGTAAGAATGAATTGATTCAAATCAATTATGAGAGGAGAGACGTTCCCATAAGAGCATGCATTATTAAATTTGACTCTGTCCTGCTCATTGCTGTCAATTATCAATCTCCGATTTTCCCATTTGCGTCTGTAAAAGCTTTTGGAGATGTGCTGGTATTGACTGAGGTTCTGCTGTCGTCAGTGCTCCTGCGTTGTCTGTGCGCTGCGGTCCCTCGATCAATGCTGATATCCACAGATAGGTCCTTTATAATCCTTCCTAATTCACCTTTACAAAAATAAGCCAACACCAATATCTCTGTCCAGAGGAGCCGAGGGGATTTTTGATGGTTCATACCGTCTCCATCTTTCAATTTGGCAGTATTGAATACACCTATGGGTCCGGCCCGTATCCAGAGCTCTCAAACAATAAAGAAGCAGCACGTATTTTCTCCGTTACACACCGCACACAAACAGCGAGACCCGTTCAGACGCCGGGAACGGATGCAATGGCTCGTCGGGGAACTGAATAATGAGAATATAATGTCTTCTAATTGGGCGAATCGCCTGAGCTCACAGTAAAACTGTGGCGTGAGCAGACCTGTAAAACATTTTCATAACAGTCAACCATTGTCAAGATCTTGGCAGACTCGCTTGGCAGTGATTTCTGATTCAGAAATTGTTATCGTAGGTGTTAATGCATCGATGGAGACGCCGCTTTTGTAAACATTAGTATGCTTTCTATATTTAATATGGAAATTTCAGTCATTTTATTATTACTTTAATGATTTGATGAACACGGTTGTGTTCCTGTATTGACATGAATAGTGAATAGCCTTGTGTTCACGTCACAGTTACATACACAGATATAAGACAGATATATGTTATCTGGTTCATTTGTCTTGAAGGGATGCACACTGACATTGTGTGATTTAATGTTTTAAGTCTCTTCTGTTGGCCAAGGCTGCATTTGTTTGATCAAAATTGATAAATGAGACAAAACTAGCGTATAGTTAATGCCCAACACTTTTCTGCTCCTTTCTGAAAGTTTGCTAATTGCATGACGAGGAAGCTTCGGTCCTTGGTTCTGCCGTGAATTAATGCGGTCTACGTTTAACCACGTTTGTAAAGTGTGACTTTAGACTCACTAATATTATTATCTGTGAGGTTTCAGACCTCATTTTCTACCTCAAGACCTTTCCTTGACCTGCGTTTACAGAAGACGTTTGTTCCAAAGCCTTCGAATCGACTACAAATACATTTCTTGGCATTTTTTATCCATGCAAACCTCAAAGAAGGGTGAAATTTCATCCTGATCTCTTACAGATTCTTGACCCCTTTTTTTTTTATTATTTCCTTAAATGTGTGATATGATCTGTCCCAAATTGACAATCAAATTAAGCACTTATTGGTTTGCGTATGATGTCATTTCCTCATTTGGGCCGGATGGGTTGTGGGTGTTTTTTAATATCCTAAAATTCATGTTTGATGCTATCTGTGCTGTTCCCAGCCTCCTTTGATAGCAGACCAACATCCATCCATCCCAAATCCTTCTCTTCTATCATAAAAGATGTTTAAGTGCATAAATCAAAACTCTTTTTGACTCCTTTATGGCCTGTAACATGTATTACTCTGAGTTTTCTGAGATCGTCACGGCTCTGAACTCACACTGAGCCTCGTGATCCTAAATGATGAACAGCCCAAACACTGCCAAAAACACCAGCGCTAAATGATGCCCAGAGCGAGAGAGAAACAGAGAGAGCAGTAATACAAGGGTGAGTTTCCGCTAATAGCAGTGGATTACTGCAGCTCTTTTCTATCAAGAGCAGAAAGACAGGTTCAACTCGATGATTATAGACTCTATTTTAGTCAAAAACGTTTTTTTTTTACTTCTCAAAATGATGGATCCACTGGTGAGCAAGTGATGCAATGCTACATTTCTATAAAGTTTCATCCTTGTCCAGTGTCTGCAGCGTTTCTCTCCAGAAGTTATAACTAATAAAACATGTCTTAAACTAGATTAGACTTTATCGAATCCTCTTGCACTGTTGTCAACAAGCGTCCACTGCGGTTGTTGTCTTCGTTGATTTGTTGTTGTTTCGTCTTTTACGTTTCTTTTTCAGTGAAACAACCAGTGTTGCCAATTAATGGACCAACTAATTAGCGCAAGAAAAATCAAGATGCATTCAGTACATGCGCATACTCTAGTGCACGAGTGAAAACCAAAGTCACACTTCAGGCTTTATTTTAGGCACCGATATGTCGTAGATTATATGCGCATTGTTTGCTAATGTAATTAAAGGTTTGCATTAATTCTTTTGTTTCTGCAGGGCACACAGGGCGCTTGCTGAAATCCCTGTGCTTCACCAGTATGACGTTCCTGCTGCTGCACATCATCTACCAAATCACAATCAACAGTCTGTTAGCAGGAGACAACATCCAGCCCGACTTCAACTGTGAGTACGAACCCCATCTAACGCTCCACCACAGATTCTCAAACTAATAGAGGTCAGACGGAGGAGGAAACCGGTTTTATTAGCTGATGCACGAAATTCAAACTTAACCCTAATTGGGTTAACCAGTTCAACGTAATGAACCCGTCAAACACGCACTTGCTAATGGTAGAGAAGAAGGTTTCCGAATGACGTTCCAGCTGTATAGGAAGCTACAATAAACACAACCTCACACGAGTGTTTGGCAGGAAAATTTGGTCAGAGTTTCGTGTACGTTTTCTGTGTTCAGACCAATGCTCTGAATTTATTTTTATTTATTTTTCTACATTTTTACACATTTTGAATTAGTTTTTATTTTTGTCATTATTATCCTTTTATATATATATATATATATATATATATATATATATATATATATATATATATATATATATATATATATATATATTATATATGTCTTTTTTTTTAAATACATTTTAGTTTTAGTTATTTTAGTATCAAGTTAATAAGATTATAAATTCTATGAGTTATATAATAATAATAATAATAATAAAAATGTTGCATTAGCAATAATAGCTGAAAGATAAAATGTTATGTTTCTTTATTGTTTATTTCTGTCTTTTAGTTTTTATTTATAGTTTTTATATGCTTTCAATTTAGTTATCTCTCATAATTATGTGTTTATGACTCAGAATTCATGTTTCCCTCCTCAGAATTAAAAGATATGAACTCAATAAATGTGATTAAAAGTTTCAATTAAATGTTTTATTTATTTTTATCCAATGGCAAAATAGAAAGTTGAAATGAACAGTATTTATTTGAAAAAAAAAATGTAAAATTGTAAAAAAAAAAAAAAAAGCTAGTAAAAATAATTTTTTTTTTTTTTTAGTTAATTATAATACCTCTAGTTGCCAGTTTTGAGGACTAAAATGTTCTTTGCTCACAAAATCCATTATTCACTTGAGCCGCTAAAATGTGAAACCAGTAGAAATGTGTGTACACACGGTTGAAGGTTTGTGTGAGGATACACACATTCTCAGGTCTAGTCTGATTTGTATAAATCACAGAGTTGGCTCAGGAAGGTACGTGTGATTGCTTGAGTCTGTTTTGAAGCTGCTGAGCTGGACGTGAGGTCAAACGCATGCCTGGATCATGTTTCCCCGACACTGACGCTCATGCAGAACCCCAGACTATAACTGCACACAACCAGAGCCGCTCACTCCAAGCCAAAAAGCCACAACATCTGCCTTCAAGATGGAGATAAACTTATTATGAAGAGAGAAGGAGCCAGACATGAGAGAAGAGCTCTGAAACAGGAGATCTGGAGAGATCTGGGTCTGTGCAAGCATACAATCATGATAGCAAGGGCTCTCTCTCCAGCCAATGGACGACAGGGGAGAAACCTGTCTGAAAACAATCACATCCAGTGCCAGAAATCACAACTTTCATTTTTAAGTTAAATATATTTCGCTTTTTTCCTACACTGGTCATTTAAAGGTTTGTGTTCAACCTTAATACATTTTTCTGAGGTGGAAAGAGTACAAAAATATTCTACCATTAATAATGTTTTGATATACAAGACATAAAAATGTTGAATACTCATTTTAAATTAAGAAATGAATTATTAATCAGAGAGACAGAGCTGTATTTGGAGTTATTTTTTGTTGTAGAAATAGAGCAAAAACAGACAATATGGTGTCTAAAACACAAGTCTCTTAATTCACTTGTTTACTGAACTTTTGTAAAAAAATAAAATAAAATAAATAAATAAAAAGTTTATAAAAATCTATACGTAATCATGATGATTTTAGGAGGAAAAGATGGCATTCTTTGTGTGATATTGATAGAAGTACACAAAAAAGCTACTCGATTACAGTAAATGTCCGTCTTTACTTTCCACTTCTGACATTTTTATGTAAGTTTTGAGGTTGGTGAAGATTTTTAGTCTCGTCTGCTCACTGAGTCTGCATTTATTTGATCAATAATATAGTCAAAACGGTCATATTTTCATATATTATTACAATTTAGTAAGTGCTTTCTATGGAAGCTGATTTCTGCCACGCAATAATAAAAAATAAAATAAAAAAGTTAATTGCTACTTTTGATCTCACAATTCTATTTAAAGCTTTCTATGGTTTTAGTTTAGTTAACTATAGTAACCCTTTCCATGCAATTGCAAGTTTATATCTCACAATTATGTTTATGACTCACAGTTCTTTGTGTGTGTGTGTGTGTGTGTGTGTGTGTTTCTCAGAACTGAAAAGTTGCAGTTTTTATTTATTTCTTTATTTAATCCCACGTGGCAAAAGAGAAAGTAGAAAAGAACATTCTACATTTCTTTACTGTCTCTTTTTAACAAATAAATGCATCTTGATAAATAAAACAACAACAACAAATAAACCTATCCCTTATCTTTTTTATCTGTTTATCACAATGTAGGGTCAGATAAAATGCTTGTAAAGCAGCGATATATTAATAATGTGTTTGTTCTGACTTTAGTTTCATAGATAAGTTCAATCTTCAGTATAGAAGCTAATTTTGTTTTATTATTTTTGTAAACTTTGATGTCTGTGGGAAATTATTTCTGATTGTGTCTGAGTGATTAATGCTTGAGAATTTCTTATCAACTTGCAATAATTTTATTTTGATCATTTTTATTCAGTCACATATGCAAACTAAATGATTTTTGAGCTATTGATCAATTAAAAATGATAACACTGTATTTTATTACAATTTCAGTGTGATTTGGTGCTTAGTAGCATTACATTGGCAACAGAGTTATTACAGTAAACTAAAATGTATAATAAAATGTAAAATAAATCATTAATAAATAATTTAGTAATTCAATTAAATGAAAAAAAAATTCAACATTTATTTTAGATGTACTAAAACTTCTTTAAAAAATACAGACGTATACATAAAAATGACAGAAACATTCAACATAATAACAAAAAAAATGTTTTTAATTAAACCATAAAATATTAAATAAAGTTTCAAAATCTTTATAAAAAACTAATATCCCAATTATACTAAAATAACACTGATAAGCAGCAGTCCAGGAATGAAAGACCTCATTTATATTTAAGATTTCATTTTCATTACTTTAATCTGATATTTTAAGGACCGTGTGGTAAACTACTCTACTCACATTACAACATGTTACTTCTTAAATTATTCACATAGATATTCATTTAACAAATGCTTTTATCTAAAGATGTATTCCTATAGTTTTAGAAGAAGCGACAGAATATGCCATTAGTTTAATCTGTTTTTAAATATGGTCACAAGTTTTGTGGCAAGAGTTATAGCAAACTGCACATGAGAAAAACATTACAGTAATATTTCATAACAACCCTGTAATGAGAACCAGCTACTAGTCAAACATTCGTATTCAAACGTTTCTTCTGAATCTCTGCATGACGGCTTCTAATGTGGTGCTTGGTCATTATTGGCATTATAATTAACAAACCAGGCCGTATCTGTTGTATTTCAGAGACCAGTTCTGCTTTTGTCTCACAAGTATGATATTATATCTTGAAATTTTGGCTTTTTACCATAGAATTGTGAGTTATAAACTATTGTTTATACAGTATGTCCTAGTTCTGACTTAATTGTGAATTTATGTCTTGCAATTCAGTTTTTTTCCCCCCAAAAATTCTAAGTTTACATCTTACAATTTATTTTTTCTATATATATATATATATATAGTAAATTTTTACGTTTACATTTCACAATTCCGTTTTTTTTCACCACAAAATAAATAAAACTGAATTGCGACTTTTGTCTTTTTTCTCACAATCTTAAGTCAGAATTGTGAGATATAAAAACTTAGAATTGCAAATAAATAAATAAATAAAAATCTGATTTTTTTCTCGCAATTCTAAGTTTAAATCTCAAAACTCTGTTTATTTTCAGCCACAACATAGAAATGAAAATCAATCTATCAATAATCTCACAATTCAGACTTTTATCGTTGCTATTCTTAAGAGCTGTGAAATATAAACTTCTAACTGTGAGAAAAATGTCAGCTTTCTGGAAAAACAAAAACAACCGAAAAATAAAAAGTTTGCATTACTCTTTCTTACGATTCCTAAGATTCATCTGTAATCCGTAGGAAACTCTCAAAATGCTGGAACTCTAGCTGTAGATACAGTTGTGCATGCATTTCTGGAAGAAGTGGCCAAAAACTATAGTCGGGGTGTTTGTAAATCACACATTTAATTGCATTGATAACGAAATACCACACAAAGTGTCATTTACAAAGCATTTTTGCAGTTATGTTTACTGGATTACATCTGCCACTGTTTTGTCAATATAATATAATATAATGTGAATATATATAATTATAATATATTGTTATATAATATTCATACAGCTCTGGAAAAAGTTAAGAGACCACTCAAAAAATTCTCAGTTTCTCTGGATTCATGATTTATAGTTATAAGTTTGAGTAAACAACTGGTGACGTTTCATCCCATTTTTAAATAAAGATGTTGTCATTAAGAGCGTGTTTACATTCATCTTTAGACAACACAATACCAATGTTTTAACTTCAGAAGAGTTAAGAAATCAATATTTGGTGGAAGAACCCTGATTCCCAAACATTTGTCAATTTGTGCAAAAGAAATAATTGTGAGGTGTGTTTTAGGACTAGTCTGTAAGTGTTTGACAGACACAGACACACAGTAGAGCGAGCGATCATTCCTGGGTTTATCAGCCGCTCTAGCGTCTCGTTTCTGTGCGATGCGGTAAACCCGGCCCGTGCCAAGAATGACATCTCTCTCCTAATAAATCTGAGGCAGTAAAAAGGTGTGAGGAACAGAGAAACAAGCGATCGATGGCTGCTCTGGTTTATAGAGTCAAACTCCTGCGGTGTGAGAGATGCTAATGTGTTAAATGTTTCAGCTCTTCTCTCACACACACATTATTTGTTTCTGATCAGTTAACCGACGCTTCAAACACTCCTCTAATTCCCCTGACTGACATGCATGCAGTTGCACAATCGCAGCGATCACGCATGGCTTTATTTCCACCTCCCGCTGAGTGAATTAATAAGGCATTGTTCCTGTTTGTATGAGCTCCAGCACGGCCAGGCTTTTCATCTGTCAGCGTATACTGCACGGCTGCCAGCAGTGAGAACAAACGCCCGCTCCGTTCTGGTGCTCTTAATATTTCTGTAGCAGATAAAGATCGGCTTCCTCAGGACGCGTTCCTAAAAATACTCCACTTCTAACAAAGGCTAGATGTGATGCTGTGTTTCCTCAAGGTCACCGACACCATGTTCAGTTTGTGAGAGTCATCGAAAGAAATCCACTCAAACGTTCGGTTTTGTTAAAGAAATTAATACTCTTATTCAGCAAGGACACATTCAATTGATAAAAAGTGATCAATAATAAAAAATAAAAATTAAACTTTTTTTATATATTTTATTTATTTATTTATTTTGGATTTTTTTATTTATTAAATTTTTTTATTTTATTTTTTATTTAAAGAAGACATAAAAAGCAATGCAGTATTTACTTTGAAATAATTTTCACTCAGAAATCGCAAGTAAATTTCACAAATAATAACGAAATTAAAAATAATAATAATAAATAGTAACTTCTAATAAATAGATATAATACAATCATCTTTTACTTGCAACTTAAAAAAAAAAAAAATATATATATATATATATATTTTTTTTTTTGTTACAGTGTATAAATTATTGTTGTGTATTTTGAGAGTTAGTCTTGTAATCTTTCATATAAAGGTTTGTTTCTGCCTTAAAATAAAATAGTACAGTAGAAATAATTGTATTTCTTCTAATGGCAACTTATTTATTTTTTTGTAATTGCATACATGTTTCTCATAATTGTAACTTTATATGTCACAAAGCAGATTAATATGTCAGCTCTGTGACTTTTACATCTCACTTTGTGAACTTCTTATTTTAAGCTTTATGTCACAGATGAATTTTTTCTCTTTGGTGGAAATAAGCTCGGTGTGGACTCCAGACTGAAGATACAGACGGTCTGAAACGATCGAGCGTGATCTCCGTGTGTTTTCAGTCTCCCCACAGAAGAAACCTAATGAAATCATCAGGCTTTCAATCGAGCAGGCTGTGTTTAGAAGACCTCCCTCCTTCCCTCCTTCCTCTTCCTGAACGCTTTCCTGAGCGTCATCACGAAGGCCTGGAGATCTCCTCCTGACTCCAGACGGGAAATCTTGCAGTGTTTTACGAGCTGTGATCACTCGACACGCCGAGATCTGCATTCTCTGATCGCTCTCGACATCACAACTCAGTTTGACTCGATAGAGCTTTTCCAAAAAGAGCATTTCTCTGAGCTTAGATAGACTCTAGACATATTTGTGAACGCCTCTATAAGAAAAATCCCTAAAACAGCTGCTGTCTGTTAGTAATTGGGCTTAATAAAAGTATGTGGATACTGTCCAGAGAAAAGAAAGTGATGGCCTGCTTAAATACTATTATTATCTATCTATTTTATCTTCTGACGGCACCCATTCACTGCAGTGCATCCATTGATGAAACACTGATTTCTACAAACCTGAAACTCATCCACATCTCTGATGACCTGAGGATGAACGCATTTTCAGATCATTTTTGTATTCGGGTGAACTATTTCATTAATATGAAACTGAACACATTTTGGATGATGATGTCATAAATCTAAAGAGTGGTTTTTAATCTTTTAGTTGTTGTTGTTGTTGTTCTTATAGTTTTTCTGGTTTGCTCATTTTCCAGTTTGCCAATGTGATTCAGTGGTGAAGCGATCCACAGCCTAATTACATTATTAATAGTTAGTCAGGTCTTGTAGGATGGGCTGTATTTCTGTTGAATAGCTGGAAGTGTCCCTGTAAACAGACGCCTTACTGAAGAGATTCAGTGTGCTGGGAATCACGTGAT
Source organism: Carassius gibelio (assembly GCF_023724105.1). Lineage (NCBI taxonomy): Eukaryota > Metazoa > Chordata > Actinopteri > Cypriniformes > Cyprinidae > Carassius > Carassius gibelio. Next base: position 15,097,434 of record NC_068394.1, read on the forward strand.
GTTTGGTTTGACCACAATAAAACGTTGCCAGATGTTTTGGTGAGTGTTGTGCACCAGGGCTTGTGAAAGAGCTGGATCTGGTGATATCTGTGTGTGGTTTGGGTCTCTGGACTGATGCGAGTGAGGCGTCTGAAGCACATCCACACATTTGTCTTTTCCTCATTCTGATGAAGTGGCTGGCTGCAGAATAACACCAAAACAACGCTGTTTCACATGCTTTCTGTTAAGAAGAAGTTATTTGCTTTTATCTCGAGTGACTTGTGTGTTACAGTACACCTAAAACATGGTTTTTTTTATTGTTTTTTTTTAATATATATTACTTGTTGCATCCTGCATCTACATTAGCTTTAGAAGTTTGGAGTTTTGAAAGACACCTCTTCTGTTCATCAAGGCTGCATTTATTTAATCAAATACAGAAAATCTGTGAAATATTATTGTAATGTAAAATCCTCTGTTTTCTGTGTGAATCTGTGTTAAAGTGTAATGTATTTCTGTGATGCTCCGCTGTATTTTCAGCATCATTCCTCCAGTCTTCAGTGTCACATGATCTTCAGAAATCAGAATAATATGATGATTTACTGCTCAAGAAACATTTCTGATTATTATCAATGCTGAACACAGTTGTGCTGCTCAATATTTCTGTGGAAACTGTGATGCATTTTATTTTTCAGGATTCACAGATGAATAGAAAGTTCAGAAGGACAGCTTTTATTTGAAATATAATCATTTTGTCACGCTATAAATGTCTTACTGTCACTTTTGATCAATTTAATGTGTCCTTGCTGAATAAAAGTGATTAAAAAAATAATATATATATATATATATATATATATATATATATATATATATATGAATATTATGTTTCCTAAAGATGTTTACATTTCTAAAGCTGTGCATACATAAATAGCTTTACATTTGAGTTATTACCAATATGTTCATATTGTACATTTTAGAATATACCCAGATATTTTGAATTCATATGAAAACGAATAAGATCGGCTGAATAATTAATCTAATGAAAACAAAATGCCTTCATAATGTTTCAGAATAAACAAACAGTATAAGATCATATAAACGATTATTTCTTCCATCAACCTGTCATTTAGAGACTTCACAATCCAGTAAACAGCCAATGGTTCACAGTTTCATGGTTCAAACCTGCAAGCTTTCGATGACCTTCCTTCGCTTTAGTCACAGAAAACCTCATCTCCCGCTGTCCTGAACACCTCCTTGTGCTGTGTTTCTGCAGGTTCATCGTGGGAGAGATCAATACGACAGCTGGGCTTTGAGAGGTAAGAGATTGTATTCTCTCTTTCTTCAGATCAGCGCTGGACTCGTCCGTGTCAATGTTGGCAACACCACACACATTGTTCACTTTGAAGAGCGCGTGGGGTTTCGTTCGGAGGCTTTGGACCTGGGTGGTCCATCAAGAGATTTAATATAGAATAACAAAATAATGTATTTGAAAATAATGATGATAAAACATGATCAGGGCGGGTCCATCTGTTCCCCCTCACTTATTAAATGACAGAACAATGAAAGATATTGGCTAATATTTTTCATAGAAAAAAAAAAAATCTCTTGGTTTTGTCTTCCAACCACACTATTTGTTAAAATATGTCCCTTAATGATGCAGTTTATCTTCTAGAGTGATAGTTTAGAGCCCCCCTTGTGAAAAATAAGTACACTTTAACATACTTTTAAAAAGACGACTTATTATGAAAAGAATATACTTTAGTGCAAATTCGATATAATGTTTTTGGACACTAAATTGCATTATATTTTCAATTCAATAAAAATAGATTTATATTAAATGAAAAAAGCTGAACTTTGACCCACTTAAGTAGAACGTTTTTACACATCCTTTTCATAATATATATCTATTGTCTTTGAAATATGGTTAAATTACCGAATAGCATGTATGGTAAACTAAATATAGTTTAATGTCATTTCTATAATTGAAATTATACAATGAAAGTGTGCCATGTACAGTACTTAAATATATTTGTGAAGTTGCAATTTAGTACATTTAAATTATATTAACTAATAATAATATACGTATGTCAGGTTAAGATCACGTAATATTGAATATTACACACTACAGTTAAAGTCATAATCATGTGCTTTAGTATATTAAAGATAACACATCAAAGTGTACTTCTTTAAACATGATAAAAGATGAATGAAAATAGTAATTTCCTAAACTCTACTCAGCTGTAATAATTCATAAAAGTGTCTCTCTTTAAGTGGACTTTTAAATTACATTAAGTGTAAAGTTCAAAGCCAAAAGGATTTCTCAAATGAATGATTTCCCCTAGACGCAGTGTGTTCTGTGTGCAGACGCATGGACTGTGTGATTGGTTTAGACATTAGGATGATGTGGGTGGCATCGTTTATACTTTTCTGTTTCATCTTTTCTTATCAAGTTTATTAGTCTTCTTTGTGAGTGTCCGGTGTCTGTGGGCCGTTTCGGTCGCTGTCGCCCTCGATGGTGCCTCGGATTAAAACACTGACGAATGCTAATCAGACAGCAGCGACTGCGCTCCAGAAAGAAGAAACAATGACATCAGCAAGCGCGCAGACTCTGTGCAAAAGACAAGAGCGCTAGCCTAACATCTCTCACACAAACCGGAGTTTCTTCAACTATCAGCACTTTCATTTCCCGGGTTTATTCAAACGAACAGATTTACATTTTCTTTTCATTATGTAAAGTTCACATTAAACTTGGAAAACTGTTCTGTTGGCGTGCTAGTTTTCAAAAGCATTTTATTGTTTTACTTTATGACTCAAACGTTCTGTCTTAAGCAATGAATATTAGTAAAGTGAAATTCCAGTCATTGCATTTAAAATATAGTATAATGTAAGTGATGAACAAATAGTGAACAACTGTGTCTACGCTGGGTACGGAAAAGAAAAGCAACAATATTTGATTGTTTTCTTTTCCCACTGTTCAGCAGTATTGTTAGCAGTGCTTTGATTTACAGTAATTTAACTTCAAAGCTAGTGTGTTTTAAGGTTGTTTAGTATATTAAGTGATTGCATAGCTGATAGTTAAAGAAACACTCACATATACATGTGCACATGCTCATGTGTGGTTACCTAGCAGACTGGTGGATACTTGGCCTGATTTAATAACAGCTTGTTATGCCATTACTGCATTAGTGCTTCAGAACTCAAATGAAAGCATTTACATTTCATTGGTCCAGCTGGCAGAGGCCAGATCATCCGAAACGCTTTGGAGAAGAGCTTCTGAACGCCGAGTCTGCTCACGACAGCTGGAAGCGGTTACAACACGCATGTTAGCCGTGATCTGAGCGATGTTAGTGACAGACAGCTCTAATTTACCTGACTGTAGAGGAAGTCTAGCACAAACCATATGTGCTGTGATGATGTGCCCAGAGCTGGGTTACAAAATAATACCTCATACAGCAGCTGCAACGACTGCAATCGAGTCGCACAAATGTGTGGAGGCAATTGCTTTCACAATGCAACTGATGCAACCGCATAAGAACATGCTAAAACTGCATAGCAGTGCCTTGGCACCCATCTACAACACCCTATCGTTTTGTCACTGCAGGTTTTTACTCACATTTGCTTCAGAGCTCCAGATTTTTAAATCCTGGGACCCTTCAAAAGAACATCTTCAACTGGGCTCCCATAGAATATACTAATAAAATAAAATTTTGGAACATAATGAATATGAGCAATGTGTGTTTAATCCAGAGCGGTATGTAGAGCATGCTACTTTAAAGGCTCAAGTTGGCTCTGAGCGTAAGGAAAGGGAAATAGATATTTCAGAGCTCTAATCAGATTCATGTGCACTCAAACTTTGTTTGCTTTATCATATCAACATTTCATTTCTTCCACTAAACTCCGTGGAGCATTGTCTTAACTTTATCAGTTTCCTTCAATTTTAAATTACGAGTTTGCATGCAGGTTTCCCAACCCAAACAAGGTTTTGTTTAGTCTAGCGTTTGATTTCTAAGAAACACTCATAAATTACATTTGCAACAATGGTTTACATCTTCTCAATGTCTGATCTTTTCCATATTTACCAATATAGATTAATGCTCATGAGGCGTTCTCTGATATACCACGCTTCCCACATAACTTCCTCGGGTAATTTGTCACTAATTTGGCCAACGAGTCGTAAAATGTGCGAGCTCATGTCAAAATAATCCTTTGTGTGTTTTCTATTTAAATTGCACTTTCACAGCATAAATCAGATCTGTTTTTCTTGAATCTGCAATTAAACCTGACCATTAAAACACAAGGGAGATTGAAACAGGCGCTTCATTATGAGCGACGCTACATGAAGCCTGAATCGCTCCACTGTGCCGCATGTTGCTCTTGGAGAGAAGAAACCCAAACCATATTTGGATGCGTCCCTCCCAGCATGCACTGCTCCGGGCTTGGGCTCACTGTTATTTTCTCTACAAATAATTAGGATGTAATTAGGTTGGCTTGAGAAAGCTGATTTAGTATTTAAGCTGCGGGTGCTTCTTCTTCTTCTTCTTCTTCTAATTTGGACTGAATCTCCTTCTAGAGTTTTCAAACTACAACCACCAAACTCGGGTCAGACCATCAGACTGGTCAGACTTGGGTTGCTATATCTTTTCTAGCTGACCGGACTTACAGTTTTTTGTTAAAAGGGGTCATATCAAACCCTCTTTTTGAGGGTTACAAGATCTTGGTGCACAAAGAAGACTAAAGTCTCAAACCCAAAGAGATATTCTTCATAAAAGTTAAGAGTTAACCACACCCTCCTAAAACGACTCGTTCTAACACGCCCCCACATCTCTACATCACTGTGTGGGAAGATTTGCATAACTCCACCCAAATGTTCAGCCAAAGAAAGAAGGCGTGACTTTAATTCTTTATTTTTGCCGCTGCTGCAATGTTGTGGAGGCGGTGTGTTTCGTTGTCAAAGCAAAACTACTTTTGTTTGTCTTTCCAAAAGAGGACACTACTAGAAATCAGTGGTTCAGTTGTATTTACAACACTGTTCTAGAACAGTCCAACCCAAATATTCAGATGTGTGCAGCACATTTTATGGAGGATGAGGACTGTTTCCTGTGAGAGTAGCCTACAATGCTTCTGTGCACAAAGGGTGTTTCTATAAACTAGGGCATTTCCAACTTTGCCAGCACAGTCTTTTGCTTCTGACTGACAGTAAATACATTTAAATATTTAAAGAATTTGCCACTGACGATTCCAAAAGAGAGTATAGGTCAGTAATCAGATTTTTTTTTTTTCCACTTGATGCAACAAATGCCTAGTTTGCAAAGAGTTTTACTAGTTTTGTCTCATCGCTCTGGGAAACACATCACAGTATGGTAAGGGGCATAACATTTCTGTCACATGCTTGGGGTATTCAGCCAATCACAACGCACTGGATAGCTGGCCAATCAGAGCACACCTCGCTTTTCAGAACGATGAGCTTTGTAAAAATCGATGTGTTTCAGAAAGGGGTGGCATAGAGGAGAAACAAAAATGTACATTATGTGGAAAATATTTTTTTTTTCTTAAACCGTACAAACACATTGCATTACACCAAATACACAAAACAATGTCCTTCTTAGCTACATCGTATGACCCTTTAAACAGATGATCAAAACTACCAAAATTCCCATAGACTTTCATTGAAGGGGTCAAAACTTTTGTACAATTAGAATCATAGAGAATTTAAGCTGTCTATATCAATAGTAAAGCTTAATGTCTATCTTAGGACATGTTAAATCATGTAGCAACATACAAAACATGTTAGCAACATGTGAATCATGCTAGAAACATGCTATCAAGGTGTTACTCATGCTAAAACTTGCTATCAGTGTGCTAATCATGCTAGCAATATGCTAAAACAAGTTAGTAACATGCCAAATCATGTTAACGAAATGCTAGCAACATGTTTAATCATGCTAGCAGCATGCTAAATAATGTTAGTAATAGGGGTGTGATGAGACACTTATCCCAAGAGACGAGATGAGACAAGATTTTTAGACCTTAAGATTTAAGTCCTCAATGATGAAATATATAAGGAAATATATTTTTTTATTCAACTCAAATGTAGGTGCATTTTGACATTGTTTAGTAAACTGATTTCCACTTTTAAAATTTAAAATGATAAAGCAATGGTTCCCAAACTAGGGGGCTGAGGGATAGTAAGGGCCCTATGACAATTTTTGCAATTTTAATTGTTCTGTATTGCTTTTTTTTCCATTTGAATTTTCCTCAACTTGTTTTTAACAGTTAAATTACATTTTAATATTTAAACTATAGTAGGCTGTGCACATTCTACTAAAAAATAGTACTGAAAAATAGCCGCAAATACATTTACAGTTCTGTGTATGTGATATAAAGCTTGTTTTACTCAAATCAAATGGTAAAATGCTCATGAAGAGACTCTCAGTCGCGCTTCTGTATGTAGTAGCTAAATGAAACGCGATTCTAGGTCATTCATTAAAGCTGCGTTATGTAACTTTTGACGCTCTAGCGGTTAATAAACAGAACTGCTTGCGTCTTGCGGAAGAACATCGTAGCCGGAACTACTTCTCTCTGTTTATGTCTATGAATAATCACAAAGGTACTGTGTTACTCCGCCGCGGTACCCCCGAAGCAATCTAAAATAGTCCAAATATAAACACTTATTATAGGTGCACCCTAGTGATTCAGGACAAGCTAAAAACACGGTTTGGAAAACGGATTCAAGATGTACTCGCTTATTATATACATTTTTCTACATTTTGAACACAAACAAAGTTACGGACCGCAGCTCTGATTGGTTGTTTTTTACCGGGAGCGCATGACTTTCTGCAAATGGCAATAGCACACTGGGAGGAGCCAGAGGAGACTGATTTTTACACAGATTATCTGTCTCATATTCTACTGTCAGGACACAATGACAGGTTTAACAAATATGTGTATAAAATGTATTTTTACTAGGGATGCACGATAATATCGGCACAATATCGGTATCGGCCGATAAAAGCTTAAAATGACCATTATCGGTATCGGCCGATATGAATATTTCTGCCGATGAGCCAAACCGATATTCTCCAAGTGAAATAATTGACCTGTTTTTCAGATGTGAATGTCTGTCTACATTTGTAAAATAATAAATTTATGGTAGAATCAGTACAGAAGAGATACATGGATTTCTCTTCAGTAAAATTAAAGTTTAAATATATCAGTATATATTTGTATATATATCGATATCGGTATCGGCATCGGCCAAAATTATTTTGAAAATATCGGCATATCGAATATCGGCCAAAATCCAATATCGTGCATCCCTAATTTTTACAAAAGCTTTAAGAGAGACAGGTAGAACAATCAGGATTCATATTTAAATTTACTTTTGTGGCTTTATATTTACAGATACGTATCAGGATTTGATTTAAGTGTAATTACCTACTTTTGATTTATCAATTCAAAGTTTGACAAATTCTGTGGCATTACGCATTAAACTGATTTCTGTTTTCATGACGGGATAAAGACTACACTGCGATATTTTCCCACTTATCATGTGTCCACTTTCATGATGTGAACATTAAATATCTTACATACCACTGGTGAAAAGACAATTGTAATGCAAATATATTTTAATGGTCTGGGCGAGGATAGCGTGACGTTTTCGAGACGGACAGATCTCGCGAGACACATCGGATCTCTCAAGATCCCGTGCCACAAGATCTCGTCACACCCCTAGCTAGCAACATAAAACATGTTAGCATCATGTTAATCATGTAAGAAATGTACTAGCGACATGTGTGAAATATGGTAGCAAACATCCTAATAATGTTAAAAACTTGTGAAGCAAAATCACGTTGAAACATTCTAACAAAATGCTAAGTCATGCTAACCACATACTAAAACATGTTAACAAAATGCTAATCAGGCTAGATACGTTATAAACGTGTTACCCATGTTAAAACATGCTAGCACTATGCTAAAACAAACTAGCATCATGTTCAATCCTGCTAGCAGCATGTTAAATAATGTTAGCAAGATAATGTTGTTAATGTTAGCAAGATAATGTTGTTCAATATGTTAGCATCATGTTAATCATGTTAGAAACATGCTAGCAACATGAAAATCATGTTAACAACATGCTAACAGTGTTAGAAACATGCTAGTAAAATGCAATTCATGTTAACTGCTAACAGGGTTAGAAACATGCTAGCAACATGCAAATCATGTGAACAACATGCTAATAATGTTACAAACAAATGATAATTGTGTTGAAGCATGCTAACAACATGCTAAATCATGTTGGCAATGCTATCAACATCTTTCTAATCTATCTGTCTAAACTTTCGACCTTTAAGCTATTACAGCTGCTTCAAACTTTCAGGCTACGCTTTTTCAAGCCAACCTCTGCGTTTGCTCACAAACTTTACTCATCTTGTTGCTGTTCATGAGGTTTAGGGATCTTCATCTGGAAGCAGGTTATCAGAGGAGGCCAATGTATCAGTCATGTTGACTAACCTCGCTCGACTTTATTAGCCAACAACAAGTCATTTATAGGAACAACAAGCATGACTCAGTGGAGAATGATTCATGGCTTCCACTCCACTTTCAGCCCTTTCCAAGCCGTTCTGTCCACATGGAATTTGCTTCTCCTCTCGCTCGGCAAACAGAAAGGTTCAGTGATTCAGCCTCACTGCCTCCATTGTGTTTGAAATGGGACAAAACATTAATCTTCAACTGAACTGATCTGAACTAAAGCTTTTCGGGTGGTGCTCTGTTAACTGCATGCTTGTGGGTTATTGTCCTGATTTGGAAAGACACCAGGAGAAAAATCAAGCAAGTTATCACTTTTTAGAAATATTATCTGAGGTTTTGTTGCTTTTTATTTTTTAGTTGCACTACCATTCAAAGTTGTGGGTTGGTAAGGTATTTTTAATGTTCTGAAAGAAGTCTCTTCTGCTCACCAAAGCTGCATTTATTTGAGCAAAAATACAGTTCTCTCTCTCTCTCTATGTATATATATATATATGTATATATATATATATATATATATATATATATATATATATATATATATATATTTATATATACCGGTATGTATATGATAAGAAGGATCAAGGACCTACTGTATATCAGCCTGACAAGCGGACATCTACATCGTGTGTGTGTGTGTATGTGTGTGTGTGTATTTTCTGATTGTCTGAAGTGACAGAGAACTATCTCTGTGAATACTGTAACCAGCCTGCATCACAGAAGGCCTTGTTGAAGCACATAGCCGTCCTACACAGCTGGAAAATAAGTCTTTTGTGAGCTTGATGACAGATGTTTCCCATTACGGATCTTACTGAGAGATGAGATTGGATTATTCAACGAGCAGATGGCCTGCTGGACCTTTGAAATGTGTTTAGTTTAGTTAATTAAGCACAATACACTGAAGATCCTCAACTAAAGACTCGTCATGACACTCCCCATATCTGGCATTTCAAATATTTTCTGTTCCTGCAAAACAGATTATGACGTTTAAAATGCAGACATCATGGTGTTTCTATATGGGTCAATCTATATTTTAGGCTACATTTCATGCCCAATCTGGGTAATTATATATTTTTTTCTAACAATTTTATCAAGAAATATCTTATTTTACACACTAAGAGAATGCATGTTTTTTTTCAGTATGTCTTGGTTTAAAAACAAATTTTTGTCAAATAAGTAAATATTTAATATTACTCTTGTGCGTAAGTAATCTGAATATATGTGTGTGTGTGTGTGTGTGTGTGTGTGTGTGTGCGTGTGAACCTGGAGCACAAAACCAGTCTATATTGTGTATATTTGTAGCTATAGCCAAAAATACATTATTTTCTTTTATGCCAAAAATCATTAGGATATTAAGTAAAGATCATGTTCCATGAAAGTATTTTGTACATTTCCTATCATAAATATATTAAAACTTTATTTTTGATTATTAATATGCATAGCTAAGAACTTCATTTTGACAATGTCACAGCCACACCTTCTACACTCCCGGAATCGGACACTTACGCCACACCCACTCGTCCCCAATCACCCGAATTCTGAACTCCTGTGCATCATCACCAGAACCACATATAAAGCCATCAGTCACCATTACTCATCGTCTGGTCTTGCACCGATCTCCTCACTTGCCTGAACGCCATTATTAAACCTACCTGAACTCTTGAACCCTCTTCATCCTCGTCAGTCTTCCTGTCCCCATCGTCTTCATCTGAGCACCATCTGGATCACCGTTCACCATAAGGGAAGTTGTGTTGTCACCGTTCTATCCACGTGTCAAGATTCACCTGTGTCTGAAACCTCTGATTCACATTAAACTACCTTATCACTGAATCCTCTGTGTCCTCGTCTGTGTCTGACAGAAGACCAGACCGCATGCAGAGCTCTTCGGACACGGGCGAGGACCGCACCGCGGATCCCTTCACGCAACTGGTTCACGCTGTACGGTCCTCACTGATGCAACAAACTCCCCCTTCTTCACCGGCTGTCAAAAACTCAAACACCGCTACAACTCCGGTCACTTCTTCAGTTGCCCCTGCGAGTCCCATGGCCAAACCAGCGACATACAGCGGCACGGCGGAGGATTGCAGCGGGTTCCTGCTACAGTGTTCCCTCTATATGGAATCCAACTCTCATTTATTCACCTCTGAACGCAGTCGAGTAGCCTTCATCATCAACCTACTCTCAGGTAAGGCCCTCCAATGGGCTGAATCTCTCTGGGACTCGAACTCACCTGCCCTTGGATTCGTTCTGTTCCCAGTTAAAATCCGTCTTTGGCCATCAAACTTCTGCATTGTCTGTCCATGACCAATTATTTACCATTCACCAACAGAGAGATGAATCTGTGAGTGATTATGCCATACGCTTCCGTACTCTCGCTTACATAAGCGGCTGGAATGAAACTGCCTTAATTACAGCATATCGCCACGGATTGAATGACAAGATACAAAGTTTGATAGCTGTGTACGAAGACTCACTAGGACTAGAGAATCTCATTCAGAAATCCATTCGAGTTGCCCAGAGACTCACTGCCTGTCATCCACTCACTCCCGCTGTACTTCCTCCGCCCGCTATACCATCTGTCGCTCCTCCAGCACCTGAACCCATGCAAGTGGACTCTCACCATCTGTCCGCATCGGAACGTCAGTGGAGGATCAACGCCGGGCTATGTCTCTATTGTGGGGGAGATGGACACCTCTTACCATCCTGTCCAGTTCGACCTCCACGCCCAGCGGTGAGTACCATCCATATACCTCCTCAAACTGCTCATCTAACTAAGACCTGGGTTACTCTAAGACACCTTTGCTCTTCTGTTTCAGTACAAGCCCTCATCGACTCCGGTTCGGCGGGGAACTTCATCAACCGGCAAACCTTAACTCGTCTCAACGCCAAACATCACCGAAGCCCTGTCGAACTCAAAGTAACCACCATACAGGGAAAGCCGCTGGGCAAGGGTCGTGTCCACTATTTCTCCCCCACAATCATCCTCCGCGTGGGACTCCTGCACGAAGAAGACATCACGTTCATGGTGCTGGAGGAATCCACCGCAGACATCATCCTGGGACGCCCCTGGCTTAACCTCCACCAACCTCACATCCATTGGCCCACTGGCGAGATCCTGAAATGGGGAATGTCCTGCCATCATACCTGCATCACTCCTCCAGCTAAAATCCCCAAGGTCAGTCCTCCCTTAACGAAGTCTTCCCTACCGGTCCAGTCCACATCAGTGGAGAGCCCCGACACGAAGATGGATCATATCATCCCTCCTGAATATCGGGCGTTCCAGGATGTGTTCAGTAAGCGGTTGGCAACGAAGCTACCACCTCATAGGCCATGGGACTGCGCCATTGACCTCCTGCCTGGAGCAACCCTTCCTAAAGGACGAATCTATCCCCTGTCCATCCCGGAGCAGAAGGCCATGGAGGAGTATATACAGGAAGCCCTCGCTCAGGAGTTCATCCGACCATCTACTTCCCCTGCCGCTTCCAGCTTCTTCTTCGTGGCCAAGAAGGACGGAGGCTTGAGGCCGTGCATCGATTATCGCCACCTCAATTCACAAACCGTCAAATTCAGTTATCCTCTTCCCCTGGTCCCAGCGCCGTTGGAACAACTACGCGGAGCCAGGATCTTCACGAAACTGGACTTGAGGAGCGCCTACAACCTAATCCGCATCCGGAAGGGGGACGAATGGAAGACCGCTTTCATCACTCCTTCCGGGCACTATGAATACCGGGTCATGCCGTATGGGTTATCCAACAGTCCATCCGTCTTCCAAAACTACATGAATGAAGTCTTCAGAGATTACCTTAACAAGTTCGTAATTGTCTACATCGACGACATCCTCATCTACTCCACATCCAAGCAAGAACATATCCATCATGTCATCCTCGTACTCCGAAAACTCCAGGAAGACCACCTTTACCTCAAATCCGAAAAATGTGAGTTCCATACGCCCTCAGTCCAGTTCCTAGGTTACATCATCGACCCATGTGGCGTGAAGATGGACCAGGGGAATCCACCACGACTCCATCCATGTGCCTTCTTCTCGAAGAAGCTATCCCCGGCGGAGCAGAATTATGACATCGGTAACCGTGAACTACTGGCCATTAAGCTGGCTCTGGAAGAATGGCGTCACTGGCTGGAGGGAGCCCAGTTCCCTTTCGAGGTGGTAACCGACCACCGGAACCTGGAATACCTCCGTGAAGCCAAAAGACTGAATCATCGCCAAGCTAGATGGGCCTTGTTCTTCACGAGATTCAACTTCAAGGTCACCTATCGCCCTGGCTCCCAGAACAATAGAGCCGACGCCCTCTCCCGTCTTCATCAAGCAGATCCCGAACCCGAATCTCCAGAACCAATCCTCCCTCCAGCCATGATAGTTAGTCCTATCCAGTGGAGTATTGATCATCTGATTGCACAGGAAAACCTTCAACACCCTGCTCCGCCGGGAGGTCCAGAAGAGAAACTCTTCGTCCCCCCTCAACATCGGATTACCCTCCTGGACTTAGCTCACACCTCTCCGGGCTCTGGACACCCAGGCAGGAGGCGGACCCTCTCGCTCCTACAACAGCGTTACTGGTGGCCATCGATGGCTCTGGATACGGTCCGCTACCTCAAAGGATGCTCCGTCTGCGCCATAGCAGACACCCCTAGAAGACTCCCGGAAGGTAAACTGGTGCCTCTGCCCATTCCTAAACGTCCATGGACCCATATCGGCATTGATTTCATGACTGACCTCCCTCTCTCTCAAGGCTACACCTGTGTACTGGTAGTGGTCGACAGGTTTTCAAAATCATGTAAACTCATCCCTCTCAAAGGACTCCCCACTGCGTTCGAAGCGGCAGAGGCACTATTCCACAACGTCTTCCGTCACTTTGGCATCCCAGAAGATATCGTCTCCGACAGAGGCCCCCAATTCATCTCTAGAGTCTGGTCAGCTTTCTTCCGTCTTCTAGGGGTGTCCGTCAGTCTCTCCTCGGGATACCATCCTCAGACCAACGGCCAGACGGAGTGTAAGATTCAGGAGCTGGGGAGGTTCCTGAGGATTTACTGCCACCGTAACCAGGACTGTTGGAGCCAGTACCTACCCTGGGCCGAATACGCTCAGAACTCCCTCCAGCAATCTACCACCGGGCTCACCCCCTTCCAATGTGTCCTTGGATACCAACCTCCGCTCTTCCCATGGTCAGGTGAATCCTCGCAGGTCCCAGCGGTAGATCACTGGTTCCGACAGAGCGAGAGGGTCTGGGACTCGGCTCACGTGCATCTCCAGCGGGCAGTGCGGAGGTATAAGGAGCAAGCGGATGCTCGTCGAGGACCCACGCCGCAATACCAACCTGGACAACAAGTCTGCCTCTCGAAGAGGGACATCCGCCTCCGACTGCCCTGCCGTAAGCTGAGTCCCCGATACATCGGACCATTCACTATTGAACGGCAACTGAACGAAGTGACCTATAGACTCCAACTCCCTGCACAGTACCGTATCTCACCTTCATTCCATGTCTCACTCCTCAAACCCTTCACTGAACCTTTGTCTCCTCCATCCACAGAACCTGGTGATGATGCCGTACCTCCTCCTCCGGCCATCGAAGACGACAACGACATCTTCCGGGTGAGAGCTATCCTCGACTCTCGACGACGGGGTCCTCAACTGGAGTACCTTGTGGACTGGGAAAACTACGGCCCGGAGGAGCGTTGCTGGGTTAATCGTAACGACATCCTGGACCCCAGCCTTCTCACTGACTTTCATCAAGACCATCCAGACCGCCCCGCTCCCCGTGGCTGAGGTAGACCCCGTCGTCGCACAAGATCCCAGCCGTCAGGAGCCGCCCGTGGAGGAGGGGGTACTGTCACAGACACACCTTCTACACTCCCGGAATCGGACACTTACGCCACACCCACTCGTCCCCAATCACCCGAATTCTGAACTCCTGTGCATCATCACCAGAACCACATATAAAGCCATCAGTCACCATCACTCATCGTCTGGTCTTGCACCGATCTCCTCACTTGCCTGAACGCCATTATTAAACCTACCTGAACTCTTGAACCCTCTTCATCCTCGTCAGTCTTCCTGTCCCCATCGTCTTCATCTGAGCACCATCTGGATCACCGTTCACCATAAGGGAAGTTGTGTTGTCACCGTTCTATCCACGTGTCAAGATTCACCTGTGTCTGAAACCTCTGATTCACATTAAACTACCTTATCACTGAATCCTCTGTGTCCTCGTCTGTGTCTGACAGACAACTTTAAAGGTTTAAAACTTTTAATATTTTTTGCATCCTCAGATTCCAGATTTTCAAATAGTTGCATCTCGGGCAAATATTGTCCTCCGAAACAAACACATCAATGGAAAACTTGTTTATCAAGCTTCCAGAATTGACCCTTATGACTGGTTTTGTGGTCCAGGGTCCACACACACACACACACACACACACACACACGTTTGTTTTTGTGTAAAGTGTGTTCATCCCATAGGTGTAATGGTTTTTATACTGTAGAAACTGTATATTCTATGGCCCTTCACCAACCCTAACCCTAACCCTCACAGGAAACCTTGTGCATTTTTACTTTCTCAAAAAAACTCATTCTGTATGATTTATAAGTGTTTTGAAAAATGGGGACATGGGTTATGTCCTCATAAGTCACCCTCTCCTTGTAATACCTGTGTCATACCCATGTCATTATACAGAGTTGTGTCCTGATATGATACAAAAACAAGAGCACACACACACACACACACACACACACACGCGCACACATGCACAGACGCACACACACACACACACATTTATATGTCTATGGTATTAAGGAATTTCAGATTTAAAAATGTAATTTAATTTAATTAAAAACATTAAAATACTGTTGAATGTATTTAAATACCATTGCATTACATTTTGCTACAATGTAATTGCTTAAGCATTAATTACGTTTATATACAAAGGCATTATATCTTGTCTTATATATATATATATATATATATATATATATATATATATATTCTCTGCACTGTTGAAGCTTACAGAAAATGTTCTGGATAATGAAGCAGTTTCATTTTTCATAATCCAGAGAACAAAAGAGTTTTGTTTCTAAGGTTTGCAGCCCTGTCCCTTGAAATCCATGACTTACTGCAGTTTCATTTTATAGCAATATTTGCGCGCGCTGTTTGCCGTATCTAATGCATCAGAGAGAGGTTTTTGCCCTGGCAGGCTTGTGCTGGAGCCGGGCTGTATTGGGTTTGTTTTGCTTCAGTGTGTTTGGACAGTTTCTCGTTGGCTGCTCTGGAAGCAGCTGATCTCTGCTCCATTTCTCTGGTATTTAAGCGTTGGGAAGGCGAAGGTAACGTCTATTTGGCTGTGGTCAGCTCCTGCTGAGACACCTGGTGAAACGCCAGCCAGCGTCAGCCCACATTCCTCCTCTGTGTTCAGCGGCGCTCATTAAAACTAAACTCTTTCTTGACCCTAAACTAAGCAACCCATGAACATCAGCATCTCAGTTTGTTCTTGAATCTACTTTAATCTCTTAATTGCTCATTCAGTGTCTAGCAGTGAAACTAAAGGTTTGCTTTCAGTGGTTCCCATAATTCATTGCTTTTACCCAAATCAGTGCCATCTGTGGCCCTCCTCCTTTGT
Source organism: Carassius gibelio (assembly GCF_023724105.1). Taxonomy (NCBI): domain Eukaryota; kingdom Metazoa; phylum Chordata; class Actinopteri; order Cypriniformes; family Cyprinidae; genus Carassius; species Carassius gibelio. Next base: position 15,113,565 of record NC_068394.1, read on the forward strand.
CTTTAGCTGCGTCTGCTCACAGTTTTCTCTTCATGAGCTCGTCGAGATGAAAGGCCTGTCTGAGCAACGCTGTAAACTGTTTAGATACAGCAGACATCATTACACCATGAGCCAATCACACTTGGGCTGTTTTCAGCAAGTTAACCATAACGTCTGCCACTTATTACAGTTTATGAAGCAAATATCGCACACTTCAAAGCCGTTGCATTGAGGATAGTCAGGGAAGCTTTGCTTTGAAAGCAGGGATTCTACGCTAACATTTACGTGCGGTGTTATGCAATTGACAACAAGGCAAAGGTAGCTTTTGCAGATGAAAATTTTAAATGTTTTATTACCAGGTTGTATTTAAGAGCAAACAGTGAATTATTATTTTAATTGTTTTATTACACTGTCAGTCCAGTAGGTGGCAGCACGAGTGAGTCATTGAATCATTAACTCAAATGATTCATTCAGGAAACTAATTTGCTTGGCGAACCGGCTCATAAGAGTAATTTGTTCTTAATTCACACTAAACTCTTGCAGTTTGGTGTTTTTGTGTACAGCTCGATAAAAGTTGCTTCTTATTTTTGGGTTACGTGTTTTATCTTATTACATTTGATACAGAATTGAGAAAGAATTAACAAGAATTAACAGTACTGCGTTACAATTAAATACACCCTTACGAAAATTAACCATGAATTTACTATAGTAAAAGTGTAGTAAATATGTATTTTTTTTTTATTTATTTTTTTGGTGGGTTGATTTTCATTTGTATAACCATAGTTTTATGAACACCATGGTTAAATTAATGTTAGTGTAGCAAAGCCAAGGTTCGTTTGTGATTAGCATGGTTTAGCCACAATAAGCTGTTATTTAAAAAAAAAAAAACATGATTAATTTGTGTTTACTGTGGTTTAACTACAATAACCAGTTTTTATTTTATTTTTATTATTTTTGAAAATTATTTATTTATTTATAAATTTATGTATTTATTATTAAAACCATGGTTAATTCTCGCAAGGGTCTGGATTTTGCTTTGAAATCAGTGCAGGCTGGATTGTTTTATGTTGTCAACCAACAAAAATGCAAAAATATCCAGACTGTTATACATTTAAGGAAACCCATAATCTCTTCTGCTAAAAAAAAAAACAAAAACAAAAAAAAATATGACCCATTATTATGATTTAGTGTTTAAGAAACTTAAGATATTACAAGTCATTATACATATTATAAGTCAATTGAATTGCTTCTAGCTAGCAGTACACTGTGATATAATGTTAAAATACACATACATTTGTTGTTGTTTAATAATCAAGTAGCACTTATATTATACTTTACATAAGACTGTATTTGTCATATTTTCCCAACCTCAAAATATGTTTATGGTTGTGTTCAAGCTTTTTGGACTTGGTCTATTGAAATGATCGTCTGATCAGACTCTGAAAGCGCTGGGATCACAGAGTCATGCAAACGTCTGCTGTGTGAAGATCTGAAACGAGCAGTGTTTCAGTTTCCAGCAGGAGTCGGGCCGCTCTCTGAAGAGATGTTGTCCTGAGGCTTGAAGGGGTTGGTTTCATGAAAACTGGAGGTCGAGTGCGGAAATGAGATCCAGACGGGCCAGCGCTGTGAGCGAGGACACTGGGAGTCACAGGCTTTTATTGCAGAACACAGCGGTTCTGTGTGTTTTTAAGAGGCGGCTCATTGTTGCACTAAGAGCACTCGTAAAATTCAGCTTAAATGTTTGGCTCAAGAGGAACGGACACAGTTCTACCGTATATCATTCACCTAAACATTTATCTTGTGTCATTTCTTATGTTAAAGTATGCAGAGACACCTGTAAGTAAACCATGACTTCCCAAAGAGTGCAAACACTGAGGCTCTGTGGCGCTATCTAAACATGACTCTGTTTTTTGAGCGGTCCGGCGTGTCAAGGTGCGTGTCAAGGATGGGTTTTTACACGCCGTCTTTAATAACTCTTCTGTGTGTGTGTGTGTGTGTGTGTTTCGCCGCAGTGTCCGAGGTGCAGACGCCGGGAATGGCATCCGAGTGTTCATCCCGGACATCGGCATGTTTGTGGTGGGTCTGGTGACGTGGCTCCTGTGTCGCAGTCTGGAGAATGTGTCTCAGCTCGACAGCGACTTCGAGGAAGACAATCAGGTGAGAAACACAACACACAGACGCCTGAAAACAACACTAAAGTGAGCAGTCTGTCCTCTCCAGTGTTTCAGGTCTAGTAGCTGATAAACGTTATCACAATATCACTCCATATCAGTATTCCTCACAATAAAAGAAATGCCTACCACATGTTTGTTAGCTTGTTAGCCTCAAGAATGAAGTTGTTTGTTGACAAATAAACTCCCTTTTCATTTTGGCCCAATGAAATGTGTTTTATTTGATTGATTTTCTGTTTTCTGTTGTATGTAATCAGGATTCAGTATGATTCAACGCTAATTCATCATCAAAAATAGTGTCTAAAGTCATTTTTTTTTTTATGTAATCAAAAGAAAATGTAACAATGTGCATTAAAAAAAAAATGCATTTTGGTTTTTTTTGTTTTGTCAAATAAGGTCCTGCACCACAGAACTTTTCATTTAAAACAAGGATGAAATAATAGCTTTGTTATATGGTACTCTTTTAATAAAAATAAAACATTGCAGATGGATTCCACATGTTTGTTGGACCATAAGAATTAATAGAAATCGAAGCTGTTTGTTTAAACTCTACAGAATAAACTACCTTTTAGTTTTAGCCCAGGTGATTTAATAGAGTTGATTTTTTTTTTTACCAAATAATTTTTTTTATTTTCATTTATTCTGTTCAAATTCACCATAAAAAATGTGTTTAATTAAATGAATTCATAAAATGAAGAAATGTAATCTTTTAATCTAAAGAAAGTACTGCATGTTTCATTTGCCCCCCCCCCCCCCCATTTCTGTGGTTTAAATTTTATTTTATCTGAATTATGTGTTTGAAATATATTTAATTGATCCCTATCAATAGAAAATATAACAACTAATTAACACATTTATTTAAAAAAATATTTAGATTTGTGTGACATTCCTTGAAATAATAATAATAATAATAATAATAATAAAGTGAATCAGTCACTGTTATCCTCTGGCTGAAATGATTTATAAATGTGGATTGAAGTCAGAAAGGGCTCTTCGTGTCAATAAGTCAAGACTACTTTCTGCACAAATAAACTAGTGGAGATTAATGTGCCCTAATTCACTTTCAAGAGATCGCTTTCTCACTTACTCCGTCTAAAAATACACCGAATCTTTTAAATATAATGTGTGTGAGCAGCTAACTGATCCAGAAAGAATGCAAATATTTTGAGTGTATTGATTTCCACTAAGTGCTTTGCTTTGAATTTGATCTTGTGCCGTATAAGATCCTTCAGTTCCTGTGAAAACATACGTTGAGCGGAGGGAGACGCATAATGGAGCTAAACTAGCTAAAAAACGTGCTTTAGAAAAACGAATGATGAAATAAAAATGCAAACAGAAATGATCAGAATCCATGCGGGTTTGGGAAGCTACTGTAAAATAAAATCGATGAACAGGACTTTTAATGTTCAGAGACTGACAAGACTGATGAAGATTTGCTGAAAATGTACATCAGTGTCTCATCAGTGGACGCTCTGCAGTGAATGGGTGCCGTCAGAATGAGAGTCCAAACAGCTGTGGATTATTGTGATGTTTTTATCAGCTGTTTGGACTCTCATTCTGACGGCACCCATTCACTGCAGAGCATCCACTGATGAGACAATACTACAGACATGAAATCGTGGTCTGTCAAATGTAAATACGATATGTAATGAATATTATTTGTACTGCTTTGGGTCTCTATAATCAGGCTTATACAAGCTACTGGGTTTGGTATCAACCTTAAACCATATGTACACAACATAAATCATCAGATATTTGCATTGTCATACAGTGGCCACGTTTCCTAATCACTCGCTTTTATTCAATGCTGTTAGCGATGCATTTGCATTCCTACACACGCGTGCACGTGTGTGTGTGTGTGTGTGTGTGTGTTCAGGAGGTTCACATCTGGAAAACATTTGCTGGTGTTGTTTTTTCGGTGGCGGTGCTAAAGTTACCAACCCCCTCAACCTTGCCTTTTTTTCGTACACACTGATTCTTTTTCTTTATATTTCATATTCCATATTCTCTCATGAGTTTAATTCTATTCTGAATAGGTGACATGCCATATAGATCTGTGTTGATGTTAAAACTGGCATCATTGGTCGAAGTGACACTAAGGCGTTTGGTAAAATGTTGGAACGCTGTCCCACATGCTCAGACCTTTATGGATCGTGACAGGCAGATAATTAAGACCACGCTGTAAGTGTTTAAAGGTGTGCGGATGAAGTCAAGTTGTTTTAATATTATTATTCTTATTACAGAAACCAAGGAAAACAACTAGCAGTAGCTCTTCCAAGAAAAACAGGCCATGATGTGAATAAGACAGTAACAGCTGAGCATACAACTCCACAATGAAGGAGAAATACTAGAATTACTGATAGTGTTTGACTCATGTTCTGCTGATAGACATGAACTTCTGTGCATGGACGGAGTTATCAAAATTAGTTCATGTATTATTATTATTGTGGTTATGGTTTTAGTTTCGTAACCCTGACTGAAAGTGAACCCTACCCTTTTGAACCCTTTTGAAATGGCATGTATTTTGTTGTGAACTCACTGTGATGAATGTTTAATGGTAAACACTTTGACGATCCGCGGAGAGGCTGTTAGATCGTAAAGTATACAACTGTTTGTCTGCTTTGCGTTTGGGGACTTTCAGAGCCAATCAAAGGAGCTTTGTTATACAGTTAGGAGTGTGAATTTTGACCAATGAGGTTTTGCTGTGGGCGGGGCTACCACAGAAACAGAAACAAAACGAATACTCAATTGTTGGATTGATGGGGATTTAAAAATTGACACAAGGGGAAATAATAGTGTGAATAATCTCAGGATTATTGAATATATAATGTTAAATAAATTGGCCTAGCTTATCTATTTTAATTACTTAAATCATTAATTCATTAAGAGATAAACCAAAGCAAATCACATTAATATCCGTTATTGATTTCAGCACCACGGACAGCACTAACGATCACCTTTCACGTCGGGAATCTCCATCACTTCCATCTGTTTCTTAGATAATCACTTTGATTGCTTGATGCAAGCGCCAAGCATTTCTGAAATACACTCCTCTGAATGAAATGAAGAGTTTTTCTGGGATGGTTTGTGTCTTTCACCAACCATTTTGGCTTACCTGCCAATATATGACAAGAATTATCTTTAAAAAAAATACTTCACCAAAAAAATGGATGCTCTGCAGTGAATGGGTGCCGTCAGATTTAGAATTCAAACAGCTGATAAAAACATCACAATAATCCACAGCACTCCAGTCCATCAGCTAACATCTGGAGAAGACAAAAGCTGTGTTTATAAGAAACGAATCCAGCATTAAGGTGTTTTAACAAACAGTTGCTTCTAGATAAATTATGAATACGAACACAAATCCTTTACAAAAGCACAACAACATTAGAAATGGATCATTCATAGAACTTTTTTTTTACTGAAACATTTTAGTTGGATTAACTAACTGATCAAAACTATGTTTCCCATAATGTTTTCTAAATGAGAAAATTGGATTGATAATATTTTCTCTGAAGTCCACATAACCAAGAAACAGTTGAGCGATCATTCAGCAATGCTTTCATAACGTTACCAAAAGAACGTTCTTAGAACATATGAGATGACTTCAACAAGTTCTGATTTGATCACTGAACCACCAGACAACGTCCGAAACACAACTAACTTTCAGCTTCATAACCAACTTCATATAATCAGACGTTTTGTTAATCCTTAGCAAATCTGTCCTGAAACCTGTGTTTTATTTCAGTGAGCGGATCTCTCATCTGGCATCATTTGGTCTCCCAATCTTTCACTCATCCTCACCTTCCCCAAAGAATTGAGCCACATTTGATATCTCAAAATAAGGCTCCATTGAATTTCAGGTTTTGAGTATCACAGGACAACCCAAAAAATGTTTATCTGAACCTCACGGATGTTGTCTTTGTAACTGAAGTCTATTCTGATGGTAACAATTGAGTTTTGCTGAGTTATGGGTTTGAATTTGATTATATCTGTGCCGGGGAGAGCCGGAGACTCACTTTAACTCCTCTGCTCTTCCTCAGAGAGACCAGATTCATCTTACAACAGATCAGACAGAAACAAAGGAGTGTTTTGAACTCTCTAATAAATGTCACTGATGCTTTTTTGCAATTGGATTGGAAGTTATAAAGAAAAAAAATGAATCTGGCACTTTCTGTAACTCTTTTATGATTCATTGTAAACATCCTTCCTCATGATTTCAGGAAAAGGAGGACGAGGACGAAAACAAGAAAAGTGAGAAACTGGAGCTTGAGGATGATCTGCTGTTCGAAGACTTCGAGCTGGGCGATGAAGACTGTGAGCTTCCTGTGGAGGAGGAAGTGGACGAAGAGGACGGAGAACTTGAGGAGGCCGATGTCGAAGAAAGTACCAAAATGAAGATCCTGCGGCAAATAGCAGACGTGGCGTCCAAACTCAAAGAAATCATTGGCAATCTGATTACCACGGCAGGAAAAGTAGTCGTAACCATATTATTGGGGCTCACAGGTAGGTCGTGTTGAGACACAGGATCAATAATCATTCATTTATCAACTGAAGATGAAAACAAGATCAAGTGTGTCGTTATATCCCAAACATCAAACTAAAGGAAAAGTTTACCCAAGTGTTTACTCATCCTCAGGTTTGGAGAAATGTAGCACTGCATCAGTGTCTCATCAATGGATGCTCTGCAGTGAATGGGTGCCGTCAGAATGAGAGTCTGATAAAAACATCCCAATAATCCACAGCACTCCAGTCCATCAGTGAACATCTGGAGAAGACAAAACCTGAAACACATCCAGCATTAAGATGATTTTAACTCAAACACATAGAGTCTATAATCCAGAATAACTCTTCCTCCAGTGAAAAAGTGTTCTGGTCTGAATCAGGAGAGAAATCTGCACAGATCAAGCAGCGTTTAAACAGATCTAAACTAATCTGTGAGAGACAACAGCAGATGCACGTCTTCACTGGAGGAAGAGTTATTCTGGATTATAGACTCTATGTGTTTGAGTTAAAATCATCTTAATGCTGGATGTGTTTCAGGTTTTGTCTTCTCCAGATGTTCACTGATGGACTGGAGTGCTGTGGATTATTGTGATGTTTTTATCAGACTCTCATTCTGACGGCACCCATTCACTGCAGAGCATCCACTGATGAGACAGCAATGTAAACATTTTCAAAATAATTTCTGAAGATTTTCATTTCTGGGTACACTATTCCTTTAAGGGCAAACAATATAGTCATTTAATTAGGAATCCACATAATTGGACGTTTTGTGTAAGGGAGAAAGATTTCCCCGTGCAGTTGGTCTGAATTGGACTTTTTACATCGCTTCGGTACTGAATGGATGTTTTCTGCACACAAAGTCCACTGCACCTTTAGTATTGGCTCTGGAAATGACCTTCTCTCAACGTGTCCTTGTTCCAGGGATGATGCTGCCGTCTCTGACCTCCACGGTGTACTTCTTCACCTTCCTGGGGCTGTGCACCTGGTGGTCTTTCTGCCGCAGGTTCGACCCGCTCCTCTTCAGCTGTCTGTGTGTCCTGATGGCCATCTTCAGCGCCGGACACCTCATCGTGCTCTATCTCTACCAGTTCCAGTTCTTCCAGGACGCCGTTCCTCCTGGAAACAGTTACGCCAGGTGAGACGACACCGTCTGTTACCTGTCAGAGAGCTGCAGTTAATGGGATGTGAACGCTGGTGTGGTTTGAGCCCTGTCAATCCTGTAGATGCGTCCCCACCCTGTTTTTAAACATCCCGTCGAGGCTGTGGCTCTGAGCGTAACGTGTTCAGATTCGCTGCAGTATGTAGGACTTCAGTTGAATGCTTTGATTCATGCTGTTGCTCGTTTTGCACATAAAAGGTTTACATCTCGAGCGCAAGCTTAAACCGATGCAGCGTGAGCCGTCTGTTCGGGACGGATCCCTTTACTGTGACCAATGAGATTACGCTGCTGCTTGACAATCAGACACAAAAGCAGAATTGAATTAAACGATCGGCCGAGCGGGAATCCTGCGTGTGCCTGCGAGCTCAATCAGGATGATTTAGGAAACTACCCTGAACGCAGTCATGTGTGCTTATCTGGTCAAGCTGCTTCATGATGAAAGGCTGGACTTCAGTGGATAATTGAAACGTACAGAGAATATCTTCTAGAGCATATGTATATATATATATGAAGACTTGGAAAAACCTCTAAGTGCATCTGAGATTTTTCTTTCAAATGAACATTTTTATCAGGCTCCTATAAAAATATAAAATAAGTCATTCAATAGCTGACTAATAACCATTTCATACAAAAAAAACTAAATATTTATATATATATATATATATATATATATATATATGTGTGTGTGTGTGTGTGTGTGTGTTTCTTTTTTACAATTTATAAAGTAAATAATAAGATTACTCATAATAATTTTATTATTTAAATAATGATAGATTTTATTCTATTAGTCATAGTTTTTAATAAAAAAAATATTTTTGTACTTTTTTTTTAATTAAAAATACAAACAAACAAATAAATATATGTTATTATTATAACATTTGACGAAGCAATGCATAAAGTCCTAAAAAATAAATTAATAAAATGTAAAAACTCAATAATAACAATAATAATAAAAAGAGATTAATCATGATTGTTTTATTTTTTTGACATCTATGGTTTTTAACACTATATGAAATAAAAAGAAACAAATAAATATATGTTGTTATTATTATTATTAGATCTGATGGAATAAAAATTCCTGAAAATATTGCAATTATTATTGTATATATATATTTTTTTTGTTTGTTTCTTTGTTTTTTTTCTTCTTTTTTCTTTTTCTTTTTTTTTTTTTTTTTTTTTTGCAGACGCTTTTACCCAAAGTAACTTATAATTGGGGGATACACAAAGCGATTCATCTTAAAGAGGTATTACAGACACAGAAAGTGCTTGTAATACTAAGTTTTAGACATTGTTCAAATAAGTACAAGCTAGAAAGAGAAGGAATACATAAATAAATAAATAAAATATAATATATATAGGATGAAGTCAAGTCAAGGTTCGAGAGAGATGAGTTTTCAGCAGTTGCTTGAAATAATGAACACAAAAAAATATTATTGCAATCATATTGTCTTTATAATGTCATGCATTGTTTTTCTCACATGCTATACATAATTGTTTGTTTTTATTAATTTATTTAGCATCAAACAGTTAGAAAAACCCTGTATTAGAGGAATGAATGATATGAAGTGTTTTAGGGCTACTGTGGAGAGTTATTTGTGCTTAACTAGAAAAGATGAAACAGTCCGAGCCCCAGAGACTTTCTCTCTTTATTTGAAGAGCTCATGTGTGTTTAGTAGCATGTGAAAAACTGGCTAGAAAAGGTCCATTAAAAGCCTCTGTGGCCTGTTGGGCTCGTCTTTAAATCATTTTAGTGCTGTATTTAAACTTTGGGTTTACATCTCACACCAGAAACCAGGTTCAAGCCGACACTGTCGGACTCTGTTTCCAGAAGTCTGATTTAAAGAGTCAATATTCAGTTTGCTCTCAGAGATCTTGATGTAGTTCTGTGTTTTCTGTGGCGTCTGCCCAGCGTTTGGCTCCAGGAAAGACCTCGTGTCTGAGTAAAGTGCAGCAGGAACAGAAACCCAAACTCTCCAAACCTGTGTTTGTGTATGTCTTCAGGTTTGTGGGATGTCAGCTGTTTATGAAGCTGTACGCTCTCAGATTTGACTCTGTGATCGTTCACTTTCATGTGGTTTCAAACAGGTATGACTTCTCTTCTGTGGTGATGCAGTCCAGCATGACTGACTTTAATAATTAATAAATCATCCGAGAGGGACATCAAAAAAAGTGCTCAGATTGGTTTACATTAAAACAAAAATCTGATATTTAGCCACTTTGAGCCAGATATATTATACAGTAGTTAACTAAAACTATAACCAACCACAGAAACTTAAATTAAATTAAAATAAACTGATATAAAATAAAATGTTTAAAAGAAACTTATTTTATTTCAGAAAGTTGCCAAGGAATTAGATTTTTCATTTAGTTTAACCTAAAACTAATATAGTACTAAACATATTTAATTATAAATATATGTTTTAAATATATTATAATTAACATAACTAAAACGTGCAATAAAAAAACTAATAAACATGAAAAAATAAAATAAAAACACAATATATGTACTAAAAATGCAACTTAAATTAAAATGAAAACAGAACATATCAAAATTCTGGATTATTTCAGAAAATGTATAAAAACTATAATAGTATCTCAATGATACTAAAATACTAATATTTATATATATATTTTTTTTTTTAATTAAGATTTTTTTTTTTTTTTTTTTGCAAAATCTTTAAGAAATATATATAAAAAAATAGTTGTTCTTAAAAGGTCTTTATATATATATATATATATATATATATATATATATATATATATATATATATATGTGTGTGTGTGTGTGTGTGTGTGTGTGTAAAATGTGTCTTGTCTCATCGCTGAAGTTTAGCTTTTCTATAGAATGTCAGTTACCAAATATTCAACTTTTTACTATTTCCTATTTCCATGTTTCCTCGCTCCTGTTCCACGCTTTGTTCAGGAATTGGCGCTGTGCTTCTGTGAAGAGTAAGCCCCGCCTCCTGTGATCTGATTGGCCGTCTCAGTCATTCTGACACTGATGAGTGATGTAATACGACTGTGGCAGACCGAACTAAAAATGTAATGTAAAATCATCTTAAAAACTGAGCGCTGCATAATGATCTGCAGCAGAGCAGCGCAAGGAATCAGATATTGAGGGGACAGCTTGGACATTTCTAATCATTGGGATATATATATATATATCTGCTGCAGGCATCCATCCAAACGCACAACTCGTGTTTGTTTGGGTTCTCTCTATTAAGCAAATAAGTGTGTTATCTGAGTTGCAAAAAGGTGGAGCATTTCCAGTAAATTTCAGAAACATTCCAGAAATGTTCAAACTTTCCAGGATTTTTGGAAAGTTTCTGGAAATTTACCAGATATTTCCCACCCCTTTGCAACCTTAGTTTATTATTAATATTAATAATAATAATAATAATAATAATTATTATTATTATTATTATTATTATTAATATTATTATTATTGCATGTAATGAAATCAACAATTTCCTAAAAAAATAAATGTATAAAATGTAACAGCAAAATAAGAATACTAAATTATTAAAAAAATATTATTATATTATTATTATTATTACATGTAATTCAATTTAATTTAATTAATTAATAAAATGTAAAACAACATCAACAACATCTTTTATTATTACATATAATCAAATAAATTAACTTCTAAAAATAAATTATTAAAATCTAACAAAATGTGCAAAATGCTAAAATTTATAAAATAAAATACATTTACATTCATAGGTTTTTGACGCTATGAAATAAAAAAAGAAACAAATAAATGTATATTATTATTATTATTATTATTATTATTTACTAATGAAATAGGGTTGAGGGGTGAGAACCAGAAGGATGTAAGTTTCACCAAATTTAGCTTAGTCTGTTCAGAGTTAAATCTTTTGGTTTCTAATGAATAACTCCACAATTATTAACAATTCACTTCTGTCCTTTTAGCAGCTCATCAACAGCTTTCATTTGATATATATATATATCTCCATGTGACCCAAAATCGCTGGTTCTAACCCCTCGAAATGATGCTTTTGGGCTGAATGCATCACTGAAGACCTTGAAGACTTTGAAAGCGTGGTCTGTCTGTGTGGGGTTTCTCCATTACAGTAGATTAGACTTCAGAACGGCCAAACCGTGAGCAAACACTACAGATCAACAACCATCCTGACCTCCGAACGAATCCACATCCTGAAACCTCAAAGACACAGATACTACAGTCAGGTCTGAAACCGAGCTCAGAAACCACAGCGAAGGCCAAACCAAACACATTTCAGGAACACAATGAGTGGAGAAGAATAAAAGAAGGTGAAAGAGTGAGCAAAGAAGTGTGCTTGACTGAACCCCTTCATTCAACCACAGAGAAATAAGTGGTTTTTACAAGATTTAGCTGTTTCTTCCTCAAACTAAACCTGAGAAACACTTTATTAGAGGCGATTAGTGAGCCGAAGACGATCACAGAAACAGCTCAGTCAGAAGCAGATCTGTGGATGAGCTCTAAATATGTGCAAATGACAGAGAAGACTCGATTCTGGGTAGAAAAAATGCTGATTTAGCAAACCCGGAGATTAAAAGCAAATGCTTTAGTGTTGGTGTGTCTGTTGCGTGCGGGAAGCATTGCTCAGACGCTGGTGTTTATATCTCATATTTCCTACCGTTCAGAAGTCTAAAGTCATTTTTTGAAATAAATTAATGCTTTTTCATCAAGAATGCATCAGTGATCGTAAAGACATTTATAATGTGATCAGTTACTCCCCAGCTCTTCATATATACAGTATATGTATCTGTGTATATTCTGAATGAACGCTGTTTTCCTCATCTTCTCCTCAGTCTGTTTGGCATCTCTCCCGTGGTTCAGACGGACTGCTCTCACACCTGGATGTTCAGAGTCAACCCTGACCTGGAGTGGCATCACTTTGTCAATCCCATCATGCTCTTGGTGCTGTATTACACTCTGGCCACGCTCATCCGCCTCTGGCTGCAGGAGTCAGGAGACACGGTCAGACTACCGTCTCATCAGTTTACCTGATCACACACTGAATGAGCACAGCTTTTGTGTTTCGTTTAGGAACGGATCGATCCTAAGCTTTACTCGTCTGAGCTTAGACCTCAAGCTGAAACTGTAAGAAGCTGAATATGATGTGTTTGTGATCAGCAGGTCCAAGAGAAGCAGGGAGCGACGGAGGGCCGAGAGGAACCAGAATCTCCTGTCGTTTACAGCGCAGAGAAGAAGAGGCAGCTGTGGCGAATGGCTCATTATCGCACAGATGAGAGACATGTAGGAGTCCGACTCTCGTCATCTGACGCTTCAGCATTTCACTGGCTCCCTTTCAGTCTGTACTGATGCACCAGCATTACAGGAACACTGAATATTCGGCCAAAACAGCAAGTTCAGCTGTGATAAAACAACATAACTTCACATTGACCTCATTCAGTATCCATAAACTAGAAAGTAAAATAAAAATAAAAAAACTCTAGAGACAAGCATTTTGATAATGCATGCACTGCATTATATATTATTATTATATTATATATTTTTTGATAAATATATCATGAAAACAAGGTATAGATTAGATAAGGATAAAAAATATAGATTAAAAAGTATAATATAAGTATAAATATAAAAATGTAATGTGTGTGTGTGTGTGTATATATATATATATATATATATATATATATATTAGATTGTTTAATAACATGATTATATTATTGCAAAAAAGTTGGAAAAAAAAAGCCTTATGTGCAATTTAAATGTTTGTACAACTTGTTGATTATTAAATGCATTTGATTAATTTATTTATTATTAAATAACTTTTTTTTTTTTAGCTAAATGAAAATACCTTTAGTGGTCACACTTTATTTTAGGGTCCAATTCTCACTATTAACTAACCATTAACTATGACTTTTGCCTCAATTAACTCCTTATTTGTTGCTTATTAATAGTTTATAAGGTAGTTGTTAAGTTTAGGGTATTGGGTAGGATTATGGATGTCATGCATTATATGTACTTTATAAGCACTAATAAACAGCCAATATGTTATTAATAGACATGTTAATAAGCAACTAATTATTAGTGTGAATTGGACCTATACTAAAGTGTTACCTTTAATATTCATTTTTGATATTGCATTGTTATTATCATCATTATTAGTAGTATTAAAAATTATGTTTTTGGCCTAGTGCATCCTGAATTTTTGGCCCAAAATGTTTATTTCTGTGCATCACTATTATTCTTTTATAGCAACTTAAACGAATGCAATCTTCCTCCATTTAAGCGTTAGGAATGATTGTTTGTGTAGCACGCATATATTTCCTCTGATTGTTTTGGAGCTGTGGTTTATGGAGAGACAGTGAGTTGTTGTCTGTGTTTTCAGCTGCTGACCACACGAGACGGCCGCAGCACCCCCGAGGTGTGTGTTTGTGATCAGATGTCATTAGTGCTGCTGTCAGACGTGTGAGCAGTGTGAACTGTGACTGTGCTCTGTCTCAGGTGTTGATCGTGACGTCGAACGGAGCCTCGCTGGACTTCAACGGCCCGAGGTCTGTGGAGCTCTACTCAACGCCTCATTACAGAGCGGACCGAGCCCAGTCTGGAGACCGTGAGTCAGCCTCCTCCCCGTCCTGTGGCTCAACACGCAGTCTAGATGCTGACAGGAAATAAAAAGAGAAGAAAAGTCTTGTTTGTGGACAGACATTTTCAAGCAATTTTATTTCCCTTTATGTCATTCCAAATACAAACTGGTTAAAAAACCAACAGTGTTGATCCAAGATAATAAAAAAAGTATCAATTAAATAAATATATACATATATATATGCATTGCAAATATGTTTGTTCAGATAATTGCAAAGACTTTTCAGTTTATATATATATATATATATATATATATATATATATATTGTGTTAACATTATTATTATTATTATTATTTACTAATGAAATAGGGTTGAGGGGTGATAACCAGAAGGATGTAAGTTTCACCAAATTTACACCATTTTCACCAAATTTTAATAACATTATAATCAACATTTTGTTTATATGATATAATCTATATAAAATAATTATATTAATAAATTGTATCTCTATATAACTGTATCATTATTATTATTATTATTATTAACTTGGTTTGTAATTAAAAGAAAAGATTGCCAGTGGTGTGAAAAATCAACATCTTCAAGTATATTATTTTGTGATTGTTTTAAACAGTGTCTTGCAGAGTTGTGCTGGTTTGGGGACATTAAGACATATTTACTGGAAAACAAGATTAAACTACTGATAAAGATTTAGGTGCAAATGACTTGTTTATTGCTTGTTATTATTAGTTTCTCTACCAAACACAGTGCATAGTCTCACAGTATTCCCATCCACATCCCTATTCCCTAGATGTTTCAGGAAGTTTGTTTTTTGTCAGTTCTTGGGAATTCAGTCTTGAATGTTCCTGATATACACATGTAAAGCCTCCATTCATCATCGAGGGCTGAGATATTAGATGATTCACAGTCAGTGGCCTCTGTTTGCTCAAAACACACGCTTGTTTTTCAGAGAAAGTTGACTGCGGTGTTTATGAGATTGACTCGGTGTATGTCGAGCTTCCCGAGGTTCAGCCGTTCGGTGTTGTTCGTGTGAACGCGGCGGTCAAGGCCTTCAGGTTCATCATGAAGCAGAGCTACATCTGTGCTCTCATCGCCATGATGGTGAGTCCTGCTTCACTGCGCTTGCTTTACACCGCCGCTTCAGTTCGTGAACCGTGGTGATCTCTTCTTCTCCTGACGCTCCAGGCTTGGAGCATCACGTACGTGAGCTGGCTGACCTTCGTCTTCCTCATCTGGTCCTGTGTTCTGTGGATGGTGAGGGACCGGAGGAAATACTCCATGATCACTTCTCCGTTCATGGTGTTTTACGGGAACCTGCTCATCGTCCTGCAGTACATCTGGAGCTTCGAGTCGCTGCAGCCGGTTCCTGGACTCTTCCTGAAGAAAGAAGTGCCTTTCCGGGAACTGGGATCGAAAGTAAGACCGTGTGTTTGTATGTGTCTGCTACAGCTGGGCCATAAACGATGTCATATTGTGACAAAATGATAAGGTTGGGACGTTTTTAAACGAGTCATCACACAGCAGAAATAAAGAAATCCTGCTGAATAAAAGTTAAACTGGAAGACCTTCATTACAACCCGTCAAAATAAAAGTCTGGTTTAACTTGAAGAAATTATGACAGAAATATATGACTTTTGTATACTAAAATATAATTCTTAAAGTAGTAGTACTAGTAATAATAATAATAATAATAATAATAATAATAATAATAATAATAATATTTTAAGAAAGATCATACAATATATTTGTTCATCCATGTTTTAATTTAATTTAATTCATTATTGCAATGTTCTGTCATAAATTGATTTTTTAATTGTGTGTGTGTGTGTGTTTTAATAACTTATAAAAAAGATGTTTCCTGTTTAATAATCTGATTGGATGAGGCACACTGTGTTCTGATTGGCTGTGATTGTGCTTGTTTGGGACACAGTGTTGGAAGAGTTGTTTATTATGGTTATTGGTAATAGTACAGCTGATTATTTATTGAAGATTGGTGTATTGTAGGATTTGTGTTTGCTGCTGAAGTACTGATCCATTCTGTGTGGCTCTGTTGATCCTGATTAAGGCAGTTTTAGGCACTGATCACACACACACACACATCCTCTCGTCAGTGAATCACTGATGCTCCGTGATTGTGTTCGGTCTGAATAATTGACTGTGTTTGTGTGTGTTTGTGCAGACCTTGTGCCTCCTCAGTTTCTGGCTGCTGGTGAGGCAGTTTCTGACGGAGAGGAGAGAGAGACAGACGGATGAAACACAGCTGTCTGACGTCAAAGTCGAGGAACACACAATCGGTCAGTCCACCTGCACACAAACAGCTACTTTACCCATGTAACTAAAATAAAATAAAATAAAATATTATAAAATATTATAAAATATTTAATTTAATTTAATTTAATTTAATTTAATTTAATTTAATTTAATTTAATTTAATTTAATTTAATTTAATTTAATTTAATTTAATTTAATTTTAAAAAGGTTCATTTCAGCTAGGCAACATTTGCCATTTTCATTTAGTTTAACTTGATGCTAAGATAACTAAAACTAAACCAAAAATGTATTGAAACTTTAAAATGTTAACTCAAATTAAAAAGAAAAAAAATAATAATTCAAATTACTAATAAAAATACAATAGTATCTAACACTGGTTTTGTTACCAGAAGCCAAGTCTGCATTGAATGTTTCATTTTTGCAAAGTTAAAATGCATGCAAAAGTTTGCAAACTTTGCTGTTTCCATCCAGGTGGCGTTTAACAGATAGAATAGTGTGCATTGTCACAGAAATGTTGTTGTATTTACCATTTCCATAAAAATTGTGTGTACAGTATGTTGCAAATATTTTTATCTCTCGCATCACAGATATCCTCATATAGAGATTAATGAATTACATTTGGCCAGGTTACTGCTGACACGTTTCACAAACTATTTATTATTATGAAATATAATTAATGTATGTGTGTGTGTGTGTGTGTGTGTGTGTTACAGAGGGTCTGCAGGACGAGGCCGGTGGACACAGAGAGATGATGGATGTTTTGGGCCGTACAGTCATGGCTATGCTCAACAAATACTGGATCTACATCTGTGGAGGAATGTTCTTCTTCGTCAGCTTTGAGGGACGCATCGTCATGTACAAGATCATTTACATGATGATGTTTCTCTTTTGTGTGGCACTCTATCAGGTTTGTGTTGTGCTCTGGAGCTCTGATAACTCTGACAACGGTGTACTGATATCGCTTCATCTCTAACAAATAACACATGTGTAAGAGCTGTTGATAATAAGGACATTAGGTCTTCTTACAGAATCTTGTCTAAGCCACAGGATAAAAAAAAGAAATTTGAACTTTTCTCTTGCAGTTCTACATAAAAAAAAATACTGCAATATAGAAATGCAGATACAAAATGAATTCCAAATAAGACAGAATTGTGAGAAAGTTTATATTAGATATATACCAGACAAAACAATAGTGAGAAAACAATTGAGAGATATACAGTAAACTCAGTATTGCAAGAAAGAAAAAGCTTGAAATGTGAGAAAAATGTCAGTCTTGAGACATGAACTTAAAGATATAAATTTGCAATTGCAAAAAAAAAAAAAAAGGTCTGAATTTTGAGATTAAAAATTGCATTTACATTTTACCTTTACAAACAAATAAAAAATGGCAAGATGTAAAATCGGCAATCTGTAAAAAAAAAATGTGTTTGAAGACATTTAGTCTCAGAATAAGGAGAAAGTAAGTCAGAATCGTGTGATAAGAAGTCTTCGGTAGCTTCCCCGGGTCATCTACTGTTGTGTAGTTCTGTGGAGCAGCTGATGTCTCTCCACACTCCGCTCATGTGTTGTCTGACTCTGTTTCAGCTGCACTATGAGAAGTGGCGCTGGATGCTGAAGTATTTCTGGATGTCAGTGGTGGTTTACACCATGCTGGTGCTCATCCTGGTCTACACCTTCCAGTTTGACTCCTCCATAAACGTCTGGTCCAACATGACAGGCATGAGCAGAGAGAAGTATGCGTTTGAGACGTCCCCCGTATCCACTCAACCTATTAGCATTTACAGTATGTGATAAGCGAGCTCCTCTTCTGTGCAGGCTGGAAGATCTGGGTCTGGAGAAGTTCTCTGTTCCTGCTCTGTTCACGCGGATCTTCATTCCCACCTCGTTCCTGCTGGTCTGCATCCTGCATCTGCACTACTTCCACGAGCGCTTCCTGGAGCTCACCGACATCAAATCTGTGGCAGACAAACAGAAGAGCACTATCTCCAGGTACAGCGGCGGTTGTTTAAAGCACAAAATCAAACCAGGATCACCAGCTTCAGACACAGTTCTAGACTCTGACTCCAGGAAAGGAGCAGTGTTGTTCTTAAGGCATTCCTGCTAATTATGTTAGGGCTAAATTCTGAAAAAAAAATGAATCTTCTCCCAAGTTTGAGACTCCATCGTGTTTTCTGAAAAGATTTCCTTGGACAAAATAATCCTGCATCCTCAACACCGGTTAATGTTACTTTTAATGACACTTTTCCATTCAGCTTTTTGTTTGTAATTGGTTTAAATCCAGTAGATTTAAGTCTCGTCATGAGTGTGATCTTCCTCGTTGTCAGGCTCGTTCATCTGGATGGCAGTCTGGTGGACATTTCCATGGTCAAACCTTCGTTCGACTCCATAAACGAGGAGGAGCCTGAGGAGAGAGTAGATCTGGAGGAGGAGGAGGAGGATGATGACGAGGAAGAGGAGATGTCTGAGCCACACTTCAGCTGCTCGGAGACAGCAGATCCGGAGCAGGCCCAGGGTTCAGGTATATACTACTGTGTGCAGAAAAAGCGAAACGAACGCAACGTTTTTAAATTACAGTTTAATAGTGGTCTAATTAAAAATCATGGTTTCTGGTTTAAAAACAGTTTTTGTTCAGTTTCTCAAAAAGCAAATAATGCTTGTCGAAGAACAAATAGTTCTCTTTCAGTCGGTAACTCTCAATGTCACGTCGGTGAATGACGAAATTGGAAATTGAGATATCGTTTCAATTGACCAATCTACTTTGAGTGTAAACTAAATGAGCCAATGCACTTAAGCATGGAATTACTGCATCCAGTTGCCTTTGATCACAGCATGAGTATAATAAGGCAGCAGGTGCTATGCATACCAGCTTTTTGCTTTCGGAGCCGAGTGTTAGTATCGTTCTGCTCAACTATGTCTGCTGTGAACTACGAGTTCAGGACGCTCTCGGAACCTTTGTGTGTTGGCGAGACGACGTCTCAGCCGCGGTTGTTCCCGAGTCAAGTAGTGTGCGCCTCAGCACTAAAAGAGCATTTCCTAGAGAGAAAATTTCTCTAAAAGAGCTTCATGGGTGCGTCTTTTTAAAGACAACTGATTGTCCTTATAAGGATGCCGTTTCACCCGTGTGTTTCTGGGTGCGGTCATTACCTGGCGCCGGGTGATGGTCATGATCACTGCCTCACGTGTCTGGGCATCAAGCATGCTGAGGTGGTCTTCTTGGATGAGTTATGTTCCCACTGCAGGAAGATGTCCATCTCGTAGCTGCGAACCAGGCTCTGCTACCTTCAGGGGGGCAGAGTCCTATTGCGGTGCCATTATCTGGGGTTCGTTCTAGAAGCCGACAGATGAGAACCACTTCCAGCAGTAGCGCGGGTGGTTTAAGGATTACAGTGGTGGAAAAACCCTGCAGGGAACCAACCATCTGGGGAACATCCCTCCTCTTTCATAGTGTTAGTGATAGTGACGTGACATTCAGCCAAGTCTGGTGACCCATACTCAGAATTTGTGCTCTGCATTTAACCCATCCGAAGTGCACACACACAGAGCAGTGAACACACACACACACACACTGTGAACACACACCCGGAGCAGTGTTCATCATTAATGCTGCGCCGCCCGGGGAGCAGTTGGGGGTTCGATGCCTTGCTCAAAGGCACCTAAGTCATGGTATTGAAGGTGGAGAGAGAACTGTACATGCACTCCCCCCACCCACAATTCCTGCCGGCCCGGGACTCGAACTCAAAACCTTTCGATTGGGAGTCCAACTCTCTAACCATTAGGCCACGACTTCCCAACTTCCCGACTTTCACCTCCGATCCAGTGGAGCAACCCACGGAACGTGCTAGGCCCTCTTCGAAGAGCGTACCAGCGGTATCCATTGGCTCCCCCCGACCAGATGTCGATCTCTGATTCGGATTCTGGTATGGTGGTAAAGTCTGAATCGGATCCGGAAATGACCGCCATGCTTTCCTGGGCCACCAAGAGGGTAGGGCTCAAGTGGAAATCTCCACCGCATCCCGAGCCCTCGAGGCGGGATGATTGGTTTCTCGAGGTGGCTTGCGCTGGTTCTCAGCACCCCACCATGGTGTCTTTCTTCCCTAAAGTGCATGACCACCTTCTACTGCCAGAAACCGCCTTGTGGGCTCCTCCTCCCTCACCACCCTCGACGGGGGTGCAGTGAAGGGGATTATTTGTCGATTCCCACAGTGGAGCGGGCAGTAGCGACGCAATTGTGTCCGGTCGATGATTCATGCCTTTGAGTTTGGGCCAGCTGACTCCCAGGTAATCCTGAGGCCCAGGCCCGGCTGCGGGCCTAAGGTTCCCACTACTATCTTCAAAGACCAAGTGGTGAACCTGCACGTGCTGCCCCTGGAGGAGGCAGACCCAGCCCTGGCTTTGCTCTGTCCTGTCCGAGTATTGAGATGCTACGTAGACCGGACACAAAGCTTCAGGGCCTCAGACCAGCTCTTTGTCTGTTACGGAGGCCAGCAGAAGGGGAGTGCTGTCTCTAAGCAGAGGATGGCCCACTGGATTGTGGATGCCATAACCCTGTCGTATCAGGCTCAAGGTGTGTTCTGCCCGTTCAGGTTGTGAGCTCACTCAACTAGAAGTGTTGCATCCTCTTGGGCGCTGGCTCGTGGCGCCTCGCTGACAGATATTTGTAGAGCTGTGGGCTGGGCGACCCCTAAATCTTTCTACTTTGTATGAATGTATGTCTTTAGGAAAATAAAAATGATTGATTAATATTAAATAAAAACATAGCAAAATTAGAAAGTTTGGAAAAAAATATAAATAAAAAGAGAGATGTACTTTGATTATAACAAATGAGACATTATTATTATTATTATTATTTTATTATTATTAAATTTTGATTATGGTGAAATTACTTTGTAAAAAGTAAAAAAGTAAGTAAATCTTCATTAAGTAACATTTTGTCTAAAGAAAATTGTTATTCATTTATAATTTATATAATTATAAGATTTTTTTTATGTTTGATTGTTTGTTTCTTTAGGGAAAAAAAATATATTGTTTTTTTAAATGCAATATTAGAATAAAGCATAAATTAAAAGCATAAAAAAATTAGTCTGTAGTGAATAAAAGTGTTTTTCTCGCTCTCGCTCATCCAATGTGTCATATTTCATCTCTGCTCAGATGTAAACTAAGACAGAAGTTTGG
The DNA here is from genome assembly GCF_023724105.1 of Carassius gibelio. Lineage (NCBI taxonomy): Eukaryota > Metazoa > Chordata > Actinopteri > Cypriniformes > Cyprinidae > Carassius > Carassius gibelio. Next base: position 15,135,401 of record NC_068394.1, read on the forward strand.
AAATCAGAGTACATTTAAAATAAGAAAATAAACAACGTTTTGTACCCATTAATATTCATTCAGAAGTAATTCAATGAAACTGGATTGTATCCTTCAGATGCTATCATCTGATTCAGAAGCATCATTCAAGCATATGAAATTAAGTTACAAGACCAAATCATTTGTTTATATCCTGGCTTGAATGAAACGCACTATAAAACTATAAAAATCTGAACTTATATTGGAGCGATACGAATGGAAGAGGCTTTTATTGTTAGCAGAGCAAACAGAGCAGAATTAAAGCTTCTAGACCTGTTTAATGTGTAAACACCTCTGGACTGTTAACGTCTAGTAACAGCACATGTTGTGTTTTACACAGTATTTTCAGCTGTGACTCAGACTTTGCTTTCCTAAACTGTTGTTATGTATTTCATAAACATGTGGCTGTGATTCATCGGTGGGTGGCTGTGTTTTATGACTGTTTTGAGATATTTTAGGCATTATTGGCTGTTTGAGCATCATAATGTTGACAAACTGCTCTGTGTGTGTTTCTCTGCACAGAATCATCAGCTGAAGTGTTTCTCACATGTGTGTTATTCTCAGACCAGTGCTATTTTAGCATTATTTCACTACTAGTTTAATAGTTATTAAGATTTGAGTTAGCTTTCCTTTTTGTATTTTTTCAGTTTAGATTTTGTTTTAAGTTTTAGACATTTTAGTCATTTTTCTAAAGTTGTTATGTTCTGTTTAGCTTTATTGTTTTTTTTTTTGTTTTTTTTTTTTACTTTGTAACATTTTACTGTAGGGTTCATTAGTTATGATTAGTACTACTTTAGTTAACATGTGCTAAGAATGAACAATACTTCAACAGCATTCATTAATCTCAGTTTATGTTAATATAAACATTTATAAATGCATTAGAAAAAAATGTGCTTGCTCAGATTAATTAATGCACTTAAAACTTAAACAACTATTTTCATAAACTAAAATTAAGAAAGATGAATAAATACTGTAGTGTGTTATTCATTGTTCATGTTAGTTAATACATTAACTAATGGAACTTTATTGTAAAGTGATATCATTATTTTAGTATTCAACTTAAACTGATTTTATTTTAGTTACGAGTTCAGGCAACATTTAAAATTTTGTTCAAGTTTTAACTTATTTTTAACACTATAGGTGCATCTTTTTCAGGTTCTGGAGCTTATTTTTATTCTCACTATTAAGTTGTTTCAGTATTATTTCTGTACTTCTATTAGTATTATTTATTAATTTGAATTAGCTTTTATTATATTCTTTTGTTGGTTGCACTTTATTTTACAGTACTTGTACTAACATGTAGTTATAGTTTACTTACAGTGTATTTATCTAAGAAAGTTCTGGTAACACAAGGTAACTACATGGGGTAGGGTTAGGTTTAGGGGTAGGTTCAGGGTTAGTACCTAGTTTTTACATAGTTATTGTAATTACTATAATAAGTACATAGTATTTACATGAGGAACAGGACTATAAAATAAAGTGATACCCTTTTGTTTTTATTTTAATTGTATTTCAAATGTTTTCATTTTATGTTTTTTTTTTTTGTTATACTCATCTTTAGTTCATTTAACTTAAAGTTTTTGTAATTTAAATACTTAAACTTATTTTATTTCAATTTGTTGTCAAGACAGCTTGAACTTATTTTAACTTATTTTAATACAGGTGCATCTTTTTTTCAGATTGCAAAATTTAGGATTATTAAATAAATTTGTAACTGATTTTTAAGGTGCATAATTTTCAGTTAGCATTTTTAAGTTATTTTTGTATTATAATATTTATTCATATTTCCAATGAGCTTTTATTTTTATATTTTCAGTTTTGATTGTAATTTTAGCTTACGTTTCAGTCATTTTGTTATGTGGTTTTGGTTTTCAGCTATATATTATTTCAGTGAATGGAAATAACACAAATGGTTTTAGTTAGAAACAGCACTGGTGTGTTCTTCAGAGCAGCACCTCTGGATCTTGATCTGAAAATGTAAAGTCTTGGTGTGTTTCTGTCAGTGATGCGTGTGTTTCTCTGGTGTGAAGAGCTGAAGAGTAAGTGGCATCTGGTGCTGGAGCGTCTGACCGTGCTGTTCCTCAAGCTCCTGGAGTGTGTTCAGAAGCTGCAGCTCTTCATCTGGTGGCTGCTGGAGCTCCACATCATCAAGATCGTCTCGTCCTACATCATCTGGGTCTCAGTCAGAGAGGTGAGGAGCAGTCTCATTTTCGTGATCGCTCCTGGACACACGTGGTTTCTAGCTGCTCTACACTGCTCTGTGTGCTCTAGAAGTAGTGCTTGAATTATGTATAATTAAAGGGTTAGTTCATCGAAAAATCATAATTATGTTTTTAATAACCCTCATGTCGTTCCAAACCCGTGAGATCTCTGTTTATCTTTGGATCACAGTTTAAGATATTTCAGATTTAGTCCGAGAGCTCTCAGTCCCTCCATTGTCCAGAAAGGTAAGAAAAACATCATCAAAGTAGTCTATGTGACATCAGAGGGTCCGTTACAATATTTTGAAGCATCGAAAATACATTTTGGTCCAAAGATAGCAAAAACTACTACTTTATTCAGCATTGTCTTCTCTTCCGTGTCTGTTGTGAGAGAGAGTTAAAAACAAAGCAGTTTGTGATATCCGGTTCATGAACGAATCACTCGATGTAAGCGGATCTTTTTGAAACAGTCCACCAAATCGAACTGAATCGTTTTAAACGGTTCGCATCTCTAATACGCATTAATCCACAGATGAATTAAGCTGTTAACTTGTTGAATGTGTCTGACACTCCCTCTGAGCTCAAACAAACCAATATCCCGGAGTAATTCATTGACTCAAACAGTACACTGACTGAACTGCTGTGAAGAGAGAACTGAAGATGAACACCGAGCCGAGCCAGATAATGACTCGTTCACGAGTCAAGAACCGTTTCTGTCAGACGCGTCCGATTCGTGAACCGAGGAGCTGATGATGCTGCGCATGTGTGATTCAGCGTGAAGCAGACCGACACACAGAGCGTCTGAACTGAACTGATTCTTTTGGTGATTGATTCTGAACTGATTCTGTGCTAGTGTTATGGGCGCAGGTAAACTGAAGGCTCGAATCAAGGGCAATCATCGACAATGACGCCATTACGTCGAGCGCAAAAGAACCGGTGAACCGTTTTCTTCAACCGGTTTATTGAATCGAACTGTCAGAAATAACTATTGGTGATCCGAACACCGATGAGTCAGTCGTTCGTTCGTTATCTGGCTCGGCTCGGTGTTCATCTTCAGTTCTCTCTTCACATCAGTTCAGTCAGTGTACTGTTTGAGTAAATGAATTACTCCGGGATATTGGTTTGTTTGAACTCAGAGAGAGTGTCAGCCACATTAAACAAGTTAACAGCTTAATTCATCTGTGGATTAATGCGTATTAGAGACAAGAACCGTTTAAAACGATTCAGTTCGATTTGGTGGACTGTTTCAAAAAGATCCAGTTACATCGAATGATTCGTTCATGAACCGGATATCACAAACTGCTTTGTTTTGAACTCTCTCACAACAGACACGGAAGAGAAGACAATGCTGAATAAAGTCATAGTTTTTGCTATTTTTGGACCAAAATGTATTTTCAATGCTTCAAAATATTCTAGCTGACCCTCTGATGTCACATGGACTACTTTGATGATGTTTTTCTTATCTTTCTGGACATGGACAGTAGACCGTACACACAGCTTCAATGGAGGGACTGAGAGCTCTCGGACTAAATCTAAAATATCTTAAACTGTGTTCAGAAGATGAACAGAGATCTCACGGGTTTGGAACGACATGAGGGTGAGTCATTAATGACATCATTTTGATTATTGGATGAACCAACCCTTTAAACTCATCTTAAAAGGTGACATTTCTCAATTCCATTTAGTTTAACTTGATGTACTAAATTAACTAAAACTAAAAATTTAAAATTAATAAACACTATATAGACACACACACACACACACACACACACACACACACACATATATATATATATATATATATATATATATATATATATATATATATATATATATATATATATATAAAACAAAAACTACTAAAAAATTACTAAAACTTTCAAATGAACACAAAAGCAGAAAATGTAAAAATAAAAGTCTAATTCAAAATATTAAAAAATCCTATAATAGTATCTCAATGATAGAAAAATATCAATAAAACTGAAATTTAAATGGCATCTATATTGTTTATTATTTGAAGACCAATTTATACTGTGACACATTAAAAATGTGTCTAAGATATTATTTAGATTATATGTAGCTTGATTGTTTTTACTCTCCGTTACTTGTTTATTTGTCTTATCTATTATTTGGTTTATTTATAATTTATTCAGTTTTAGTTGTTTCTTTGAATCTAAGAATTCTTTATTTTTAACCAATTTTAAATTGTATCTTTTTATTTATTGATCAAGTTTAATTCAAGTTTATTTGTATAGCACTTTTTACGATATAAATCATTGCAAAGCAACTTTTCTACAATATTTAGTAGTAGCTCATCAGTGGTGACTGTCAGTTTACGTGCATATGGCAGACATTTTCAGAAAAAATTATACAAGACGTAGTCAAACAGAGGATGAATACTATTAACAGCAATTATTATTATTATTATTATTTATTTCTATATATAAATGTTTTTTTTTTTTTACATTTGGCTTTTTAAAAATGTCCAGAAATGTGAAAACCTAGATGAGCACACTGTTCAAGCCGCTAGAGCATCTCAGATCAGCGGACCGCTGCATCCTCCTCATCCACATGTTCTGTGTCTCTGTCAGGTGTCTGTGTTTAACTATGTGTTCCTGGTGAGCTGGGCCTTCGCTCTGCCCTTCAGTCAGTTCAGACCTCTGGCGTCCAGCGTCTGCACCGTCTGGACCTGCGTCATCATCGTCTGTAAGATGCTGTACCAGCTGACCTCCATCAACCCGTCCTCGTACTCCAGGAACTGCAGTATGGTGAGTCCTCACACACTCATGACACACACACACACGCACGCTCAGGTCTCAGTCTGTTCTTCTCTCCTCCAGCCGGAGAACTACACAGATGCTCAGCGCTCAGACATGACCAGATCTCTGCTCTACAGCGGCCCGGTGGATCCGGCAAACTGGATCGGCCTCAGGAAGTTCTCCCCACTGCTGGAGAATCTGAGGGTACCAACATGTGCTCAGCGTCTAAACACAGTGATCTGCCAATTAATATATTCTGCATGATGTTACTTTTATTGTTATTAAAAATATAATTTATCCCTAGGAAAGTGGGATTATTAAGACTTTTTTTATTATTATTATTTTATGCTAATTCAGTAAAACTACACACAAAAAGGGAAAGAAGATCATTTTGGTGGATTGTAATAATTCCACGTGATGCCACCAGGATTATTATAGTTGTCTAAAACTTCAAACTAATATTTGAATTTGAAACTAAAATAAAAACCATTAAAGCAACATATTTTTAATTGACATAAAATAAACGTTACTGATATAATTTTGTTAGTTGTTATATATATATATATATATATATAAAGCTAATTTAACTAGTTTAACTTTAGTATTTAGTTTAATTTGATTTACTAAGATAGCTAAAACGGAAATAAATGTAAAAAAAATCATAAAAACAATATAGACATATTTTTTTAAAAAGCTACTAAAATTTTTTTTAAAACATAATAACATTTAAAAATTTAAGTTAAAACAGAAAATATTATTGGTAAAATATTAAATTAATAAAAACTTTAAAAGTTTCTCAGTGATACTACAACAATGCTGATCCATGTCATCATTAATTTTACACCAGGGTTCAATTGGTCAATATTGTTATTGTAGTTCAATATTTTTATTTTAATGTTATCCATTTTCATTTGAAAGTTTTTGTAATTTTTGTAATATGTCTGTATAGTTTTTATTTTATTTTTCCCGGTTTTATTTTGACTTTTTTTAGTACATCAAGGCAAAAGTACATTGCTTTGCAACTTGCTAAAATTAAAAGGTTGTTATATTTTATTTTATTTGTTATTATTATTGTTGATATTATTTTGGTTTTAAGTTTTAATTTTAACATTAATATCTGTAAAAGCAGTTTGTTTGGACAATTATTTCTGTGTGAGCTGTGCTTCATACATCTCTAAACTGTCGACAATAGATCATTTAACTTTTTTGGCTACAAAATTTCCCTAGAATTTAGCTAAAGGTGTCAGAGTATGATCCTCTAAATAACATTTAATCAAGATTTTATTCATCAGCTCCTAATAAAGTTACCAGACACTAGCAACTTACAATTTGACGATTTATACTTGCATTTGTCTCTTGTCTTGTTAATTTCAGACCCTGCATACACCTCCTTTTCCCTTAATTTATTAATTTATTTTCGGCACACAGAATAACCTACTGATGCTGGCTCTCTTGGCGTTTGAAGTGACCATATACCGTCACCAGGATTTCTACCGAATGAAAAACAACCTCACTCCTCCGGTCACAAGAACCATCTTTCACAACATCACACGTCAACATCTGGATGACGGCATCCTCAACTGCGCCAAATATTTCATCAACTACTTCTTTTACAAATTTGGTCTTGAGGTAATAGCAGCTTTATGTCTGTTAATGTATACATAGACTTCCATTCACAAGTCTGAGCTTCGTTAATGATATTTTTATTAAATAAGCCTCTTCTGCTTACCAAGGCTGCATTTATTTGATCAAAAATATAGTAAAAATTATAAAATATTATTACAATGTAAAACAGCTGTTGTCTATGTGAATATCTGTTAAATTGTAATTTATTTCTGTGATGTGCAGCTGAATTTTCAGCATCATTACTCCAGTCTTCAGTGTCACATGATCTATAAAAGTATAAAACTGCATCCGGCAAATGCGCAAGTTAGCGTCGATAAAGTAGCGCCTGCAAGGATGAAGGGAGTATGGCACAGAGACCCCTTCAGGAACCCGAGCTGCGTCAAGAAACGCTTTGGGACAGAGAATATCCACTGCGCCATATGAGTAAGTTGCTGCCTCTGTATGTATTTCTTGAGCACATCTACTTGGCCTGGCTACTCTCTCCAGAACTCGACAGTCTCGACAGAATGGCTGCCCCCTGATTGAGAGACCCAGGAATATACACTGCTCTTAGTGAGAGTAGCTTCCCCTTAGGTCTGGAAGGAAGTGTGTCAGAGCTTGAAACACGGCCAGCATCTCCAGGCAGTTTATGTGCCACGTGAGATGATGGCCTTCCTACAGACCCTGGGCAGAGTTGCCACTCATGACCGCCCCCCAACCCGAGAGAAAGGCATCTGTCATTAGCATTACACAACGACAAGGAGCCCCTAACATCAGGCCTTGAGCTAGGAACCAACGTTTCTTCCACATGTCCAAGGCAGGTAAGCATCGCCAATTGATCCCTTGGTTCTGAGCCACCACTGCAAGTGTCTCATGTACAGCAGGCCAAAGGGTATCACGTTGGATGCCGCTGCAATCAGACCCAACAGCTTTTTAAACTAATTAACAGTGAGTGACTGGCCTTCTCTTACTCTCTTGACTGTTGTGAGGATTGACTCGATACGAGCAGGAGACAAGCGTGCCTGAATTGGGGTTGAATGCACCCCTAAATAAGTGGTTCTCTGTAGCGGAGAAAGCACACTTATCTTGATCTTTAGTCTTAACCCCAGGTCTCTCGTATGACCGAGGATGACATCTCAATGCCAAGCCACCATCTGCTCCAATTGAGCTAGTATTAACCAATCGTTGGTATAATTGAGTATGCGGAGGAGCCAGAGCAGCATCCACACATTTCGTGAAAGTGCAGGGTGAGAGTGATAGGCCAAAGGGAAGAACTAGATATTGGTATGCTTCCCCCCTGATTGCTTCCAGTGTTGAGAAAGGATGGAAACATGGAAATAAGCGTCTTTGAGATCTATCGTAACACCCCAGTCCTCAGACTGGATTTGAGATACTATTTGGCTGATAGTGAGCAACTTGAACTGAAGCCATTTGATAGTGCAGTTACAAAGATGGAGATCTAAGATCGGACGCAACGATCCATCCTTCTTTGGAATGATGAAGTTATGACTGTAAGAGAGAGAGGCGGAAGAAGAACCCAAGTGAGAGCATCGCCCGATCCCCAATCTTTCTGTGGAGGGGTGCGGGCTTCAACACTCTGCTTTTGAGACTGGCAGTATGAGGAGCTTGATGGCTGGGGCTGCTCCTGCTCAGCAGCTCCATGGGCCTGGGAGCAACGAGGGAGGAAACGTTGGAATATCGCCGCTTGCTTCCTCGCCTCCTGAAACCTATCGACGACTGCGAAACTGCGTAACCGAAAAGGCCAGAGGGCGAGAGCGGGGATATCTAGGAGAAAGAATCTCTCCTCATCTTGCATAGAACAGCCGATAGCTCTGGCTGTTTCTTTGGTGGCCCGGAGAGACGAATCTGTGGCCCAACGCAGTTTGGCTACCACGCCAGATTCCTCCTCCCCCTTGTCATCCAGGTCCCTAAGCAAGTCAGCCTTGTATGCTTGCAACATCGCCATGGTGTGCAAACATGCGCCAGCCTGACCTGCTGCCGTATAAGCTTTCCCAACCAGACTCGATGTCAGTCTAATGATCCTGGAGGGAAGCTTCGGGGCCTTCAGGGAAAATGCTACAGATGGGGAGAGATAGCTCGCAAGCTTGCAAGCAAGATTGAGGAAAACGGAAGGCTCCGTCATGAAGGCTGTGATATGGATCCTCAGGAAATGCTCATCCAATTTACTCTTTGGACGAGCATCCTGATTCTTAGCTGGCCAATCGATGTTTAATTTGGCTACAGCACGAGTCACAATCTCCATGAGCTCCTCATAGGTGAGGGACTGTGGTGGCGAGTCCACAGTCTCCTCTGTCTCCTCACTCATAATATCCATCTCCTCAGAAGAGGATAAAGGGAGTGCTTGGCTCTTTCTCGCTGGGGAAGAAACCGCAGCCTGGGCTTCCGATCCTTGAGAGGGAGGCATGGATCTAGTGGGTGAGGACTGAGAAAAGGACGAATCCATCTCAGATCCCGCCACTAATCCACATGACAACAGTCTATGGTGTGCCTCGGCAACAATGGGACCACTGCCATTGGGATCGCGAGCCTGGCTGCTCTCATCAAACACTGCCAGGCGAGAGTAGAGCACATGCAATGAGAGCAGCTTGACGTCATTACAATCAGCCCCCTCGAGCTCCACTCCTAAACAAACAACAATGATTGCTTTACTGATTTAGGCATGAATGAATGCTTGTGACTGACAGACAACAGTAAATAGGACTGACACATACACAGAGCGCTACTGAAGGGCAGAAGCTAACTTGCGCGTCTGCCGGATGTGCTTTTATACTTCCTGGTTGCTCACGACACCCCACTCGTGACGTCCTGCTGCTCCATTGGGCTGTTTTACGTGTCCTTCAGAACGTGGTCACGCAGGGGCATCCCAAAGCGTTTCTCGATGCAGCTCGAGTTCCTGAGGAGGAATCAAGTTCTCTCTTTTGATTTTGGTTTTGTACAGACAAATGATTTACTCTCTGTCTGTGAGGCGGTCTCTAATAGATTATCATCTGAAGCTCAGATTTCTAACACACTGTTGAGACAGATAAACCACAATAGAGTGTGAAGGTAATGGATGGATGATATTGAATTTTTATTTGTGTATAGTGATGGTATCAAATGCACCCATTATTGTCCAAATTTGAAACCCGTGGCTGAATGTTGCTCCTCCAGACCTGTTTTCTGTTAGCGGTGAATGTGATCGGCCAGCGGATGGATTTCTATGCCATGCTGCACGCGTTCGGTCTGATAGCGGTGATGTATCAGCGGAGGAGAAAAGCCATCGCCTGCGTCTGGTCCAAGTATTGCTGCTTCCTGGCCTGCATGTTAGCCTTCCAGTACCTGATGTGCATCGGCATCCCGCCTGCGGCCTGCACAGGTGAGTCACAGGTGTCTGCTTAAAGAGACAGTTCACAAATGAATGAAAATGTGCTCATTCTCAGGTCATCCTAGATGAGTTTGTTTCTTCATCAGATTTGTAGAAATGTAGCACTGCATCAGTGTCTCATCAGTTGATGCTCTGCTGGTGCTGTCAGAATGAGAGTCTGATAAAAACATCACAATAATCCACAGCACTCCAGTCCATCAGTGAACATCTGGAGAAGACACAAGATGAAACAAATCCAGCATTAAGACGTTTTAACTCCAGATGTTAACTGATTGACTTATTGTGATGTGTTTATCAGTGGTTTGGACTCTCATTCTGATGGCACCCAAACGGCTATTTCACTCTTAGTTGTCTTCAAGACGACCCTTGACTGTTTTTTTCAGAATTTCATTAATATTTCTCCTCTGGTTCAGACTATCCGTGGAGACGGCCTTCTTCCAACATGGACTCAAACGTCATCAAGTGGCTTTACTTCCCCGACTTCCACACCAAACCCAACTCCCTGTTCCTCCTCTGTGAGTAATGTTGAATCTGTGTTAACGCTCTCTCATCACGTTGGCTGATCTTTTGTCTCTCTCTCTCTGCAGATGACTTCATGCTGCTGCTGTGTGCGTCGATTCAGGGGCGTGTGTTTGAGGAGGAGAGCGTGACGGCCGTGCAGCTGCTGGCGGGTGATAATGTGGAGATCTGTCGAGATCTGGACGCCGCCAGCTTCAGCCAGCACAACCCTGTGCCCGACTTCATCCACTGCAGGTAAACATCTCACACAAACAGCAGAAGAACTACAAGAAATCAATTTCCATATATATATTTAGTATAAATTATGCATCATAGTGAGAATTCTGGGCCAAAACTGAAAGGAAAATTCAAGATGCACTTGGTTGAAAACCAAAACCAAAAATGACGTTTTTTTAACTTAAAGTAGTTTTCTTGTATATCTGAATTAATATTGTTGCAAAAAAAAACACCTACTGTATCGGACGTAGAAACCACATGACAACAGTGTTGTGGACAAATGCGGAAGTAGCTTCGCGACAAACTTCAACTAGAAAGAGATGCCGATCTCGCTTGTGTATTACTTGACATGTGAGTTGTTTTGATTCGTATCTTTACAGAAAACGTATGCTATTATAACGATCACCAATATTAGTATTATGGGGCATTCGCGCCAAACGCAGGGGATCGCATCTCTAGACCCACACGAGGACGTGTCTGATCCATAGTCTGATCGCGTCTTTGCATTGACTTCGTATGTAATCTACTCGAGCAAATCGTTGAACTCGCGTTGAATCCATAATTTATGTTTCTGTCTGATTTGATGGCCCTCAGCGGTTGGATAGAAGACAACAAATCCCATATTTCCACGCTCCTTCATAGCGTCATCAAACCACGCGATTGTTATTGTTTTGATAGTGCTCCCTCTAGTGGCAGGTCCTACAAACTGTACCTTTAAATTACTATTTAATTTTATTTGTATCATTTTAATTGATATTAAAGTCTCGATTGAAAATGAGAAATCAGTGTTGTTAATCCAGCACGAGTGTCCATACAGCTGACTGTTTATCTGTTTATCCACATTGTGTCACGAAATGAACACTTATTAAGTCACTGTTTCTCTCTGATTTCCGGTCTCTAAAACGAATTTTCCAGTTGCCAAAATTTCAGTGCATCGCCCTTTAGCATATTTATATTTCATTCTTATATCCACCCATTCACGTCACCCTTTGTTCATTTGAAATACTTCTTTTAAAGGACCATATCAAAACAGAAACGGCATAAATGATATGTATTCCTTTAGTTCTCCTCTCAGCATCACATAGACCAGCGGTTATTTCACCACTCCCAGTTTCTGTTAATAAAAAATGTTTGAAACCAAGCAGCAGAATTACAGAATTATAAACATGGGAAAAAACATCTTAAAAAAGGGTTGATGCAGACTAACAATTCAAAGAAAAACTCTGATTGCTCACTCTGTCATCCAGTATAAGCCAGAAAACACTTCAGTCGTGATTAAATTGCTAATGTTTGTGGTCTCGGGATCAGCTGAGCTTCCTCTGCTTATTAAGGTAGAGAAAAACGAGATGATGAAAAGTGATTCTAGATCATTTATCTTTGAGCGAGTCATCCATCAGCTGTATAAAAACCACTGTGATTCTCCAGCTTCAGCCAGTCCAAACAATTAGAGACGATGATGGTGATGAAGGAATTTGGAGATTTTAATGACGCCTGTCTGCTGCTCTGATCATATTTTAGACTTCTGCAGTCAGTTTTTCCATTTCTTTGTCCTTATACAGATTCCAGTAAATCTAAGTAACTGCTAATGTGTTACAGGTTCGTTCTGAGGAAACGCTGCCTTTAGACGCAGGAAGATTTGGGATTGAAGGTTATAAGCAAGAATGGCTCATAACTGCCTTTCGTAGCAAATATCATCATACCACCGCATTCTTGAACTTTATGAAAAAGACAATATTTTCTTATTCTTATCTTTCTATATACAGTATGTGAACAATAATAATGATCCATATATATCAAAAGTTTGGGATCAGTAAGATTTTTATGTTTTTTGGAAAGTCATCTCTTCTGCTCACCAAGGCTGCATTTATTTGATCAAAAATACAGTAAAATTGTGAATATAACTCCAGTGTAAATCATCTGTTTTCTGTGTGAATCTGTGTTAAAGTGTAATGTATTTCTGTGATGCTCCGCTGTATTTTCAGCATCATTCCTCCAGTCTTCAGTGTCACATGATCTTCAGAAATCATGAATAATATGATGATTTACTGCTCAAGAAACATTTCTGATTATCATCAATGTCGAACACAGTTGTGCCGCTCAATATTTCTGTGGAAACTGTGATGCATTTTATTTTTCAGGATTCACAGATGAACAGAAAGTTCAGAAGAGCAGCATTTATTCCAAATTTTAAGATTTCGTCACATAATAAATGCCTTTAATTGCACTTTTCATCAACGTAATGCATCCTCGATCAACAAAAGTATACATTTAATTCATAAATACAAACTTTTTACCGTCTCCGTGTCCTCTCTGCAGGTCGTACCTGGATATGCTGAAGGTGATCATGTTCAGCTACATGTTCTGGTTCGTCCTCACCATCATCTTCATCACGGGCACCACACGCATCAGCATCTTCTGTATGGGATACCTGGTCGCCTGCTTCTACTTCTTGATCTTTGGGGGCGAGCTGTTACTGAAGCCAATCAAAAGCATCCTTCATTACTGGGACTTCCTCATAGCATACAACGTCTTCGTAATCACCATGAAAAACATTCTCTCGGTGAGTAGCTCATAAATCCACTTTAATCCATGATTCAATGCTAACTCAGTCATAGTTCACTGCATTCAAAGCTGTTGTACTAAATGAGCTTGAGCGATGTCTCGAACAGCCAGGGGCCGACATAAATCATAACTCTGTTTAAAGCGCTCTGCATTTTTGTGGGTCTGAATTCAGAGGGTGTGAAAGACGTGAATAATTACACGCAGCACATGCACACCTGTGAAAATATCTCACTTCTATGCTCTTCAGAGAGATTGTGATTGTGTCTTTATTCTCTGGGCTCTCAGATCGCGGCGTGTGGATATATTAAAGCGCTGGTGGCCAATCACTGCTGGCTGATCCAGTTATTCAGTCTGGCCTGCACTATTCAAGGATATTCAAAGCGTAAGATATTTTCTTTTCCATGTTGAAAACTGTTCTATCTACAGAAAATGATGCACCACTCAGATTGAGAAAACCATTTGTGTAAAAGTCCACTTATAAAATTGGAAAATAAATGACTGAAAAGCTTTAGAAGCATCAATAGGTAACTCATTTTAATGACCAAAATTGTAATATCCTAGTGTGCAGCAGAGCTTGATTAGATTGTGATGATTCTCTCGCAGCGGAGCAGAACGCAAATAAACAGTGTGAGCTGCCGAGTGACGAGGCCGGGATCATCTGGGACAGCATCTGCTTCGCCTTCCTGCTGCTGCAGAGGAGGGTCTTCATGAGCTACTACTTCCTGCACGTCGTAGCAGACATCCGTTCCTCTCAGCTCCTCGCCTCCAGGTACACACACACGTGACGAGCTACTGCTGTCTGCTTTCAGTCGCTTCTCATGTTTGCCTGCGTGTAATCATCCAAACAGTGTTGCTTTAGTACCTTAGATTTACTATTATAGTTTTAAATTTTATTTTATTTTATTTTATTTTTTTTATTTAATTTAATTTTATTTTATTTTTTTGTATTTTTTTTATTTAATTTTATTGTTTTTTTAGTTTAATTTAATTTAAAAAATATTTATTTTATTTATTTTATTATTATTTTTAAATTTAATTTAATTTAATTTTGTTGTATTTTTTAATTTAATTTTATTTTATTGTATTTTTTTATTTAATTTAATTTTAAAAAATATGTATTTTATTTATTTTATTATTGTTATTATTATTTTTTAATTTAATAGTTTTTTTATGTCTTTATATTTTTCTTTTATTTTTCTTTTTTTGTTAAACAAAATTACAATAAGAAATGTAGTAGCTTTTTTTTTTTTTTTTTACTTTAGATTTGGTTACATTTGGTTATTATGTTATTGCTTATTTCTAACTTAACTTCTAAGAAATATTTTAATTGTCACACAGTAAAATACACCATGACAGCTTTCTGAAACAAACGAAATGATAAATAAATATATGAAGATAAAAAAGCACTACAAAGAGTACATTTGACTCTGCTTCATCTGAAGCTGAAATGTAACACTTTGTATGATGAGAGCGCTCCAGACGTATTCAGACTGTGGTTTCTCTGTTTTGTGTCTCTGTTTCTCTTTGTCTGTCTGTCAGAGGAGCGGAGTTGTTTCAGGCGACCATTGTGAAGGTGGTTAAAGCCAGAATAGAAGAAGAGAAGAAGTCCATGGATCTGCTGAAGAGACAGTGAGTTCAGTGTGGGACTCACAATGCTTCATTGTTCGCTGCCAACTGCTGCATTCCCTTTTCACGCAGTCCTCTGAAATCATGCGCTGATTGATGCATGAACACACACAAATGGAACAAATAGATTGCTGCTTGTTGCTTGACTGTCACAGTGTTTCCTATCATCTATCCAGCACTTTTAGCACCTGAGAGCCGCTGTTTAACCAGTGTTTTCCAGAAGAGCGGTAGAGTTGTAACAGTGTGTTAGTAGGTCACATCTGCAGGATATCTCAGGCTTGCCAAGACCGAGGCTGTTTCTGTGCCTCCTGCACACCCACACAAGCCCCGACATGAAGACTCTTGATCTTCAATTAGACTCTAATTGTGTTAAAGAGAACAGCTAAATTAGGTCAGCTCAAGCAGACAGGCTGAGGAATCAAAATAACAACTTCTCCGCTCTCCTCCGTCTGTTCCTCTCAGGATGGACCGCATCAAGAGCCGACAGCAGAAGTTTAAGAGAGGTAAAGAGAGGATGCTGTCTCTGGTGCAGGAGAGTGGCGAGAGTCACTCACTAGTCCAGGAGGAAGAGGACGATGATGAAGGTATATTTACACAACTTAAAAATAGCATGTTTTCCCACCTCAGGCCCAAAGTACCACACATTTTCTTTTTCTTTTTTTTTTTAAAGAAATGTATACTTTTATTCAGCAAGGACACATTAAGTTGATCAAATGTGTCAGCAAAGACATTTATAATGTCATAAAAGATTTATATTTTATATTTATATCTGATTTCTGAAGATCATGTGACACTGAAAACTGGAGGAATGATGCTGAAAATACAGCGGAGCATCACAGAAATAAATTACACTTTAACACAGATTCACACAGAAAACAGCTGTTTGAAATGATAATAATATTTCACATTTTTTACAGTATTTTTGATCAAATAAATGAAAAGTCGTCTTCCAAAACTTCTAACTTCTGAAATTTTTAATTCAGTATCCAGTTAATTATAATGTTAGTAAGTCACTGGGACACAAAATTTTATTCTGAGAATAATCCAGACATTAATTATTAATAATAATTCACATAAATTAAAAATAAAAATGGAGTGTTGTCCTACACACGTTTGACTGTATTTTTGTCGAAACACACACTTTAGTCCAACATCAGTGTCAGTGAACTGAAGGTTCGTAAATTCCTCAAGTGCCTGCGTTTAACTGCGGTGTTAAATGCATTGCAATCAAACCTAAAACACATGAAACGCGCATACCAGAGCTCTGAGTTAATGTGGGCTCTTTGAAATGGTTTTCATGTTTTTAGGAGTGTTGTGTGAGCGTGTGATGGGTTCACAGAACAATTTCTCCACATTACAGGAGAGAACAGCAAGGAGAAGAAGAAAGACAGAAGGAAGCAGTGGTGGAAGCCTTGGGTTGACCATGCGTCCAGTTAGTGTCTCCTGCCCTTTATTTAATTTTCTGTATTAAAATCTATTTTTATTCATTTCGCAAGATCCCAACATTGATCTGAATATTGTAGCTCAAATTCACATCTAAAAGGGGAAAAAGAAGATCTCTTTAATGTCTCCGCTTTCTCAAAATCTCAAATATTTCACATCAAAACATCATTTGTTTCTGTTTAACATTTCAATTAAATTAAATATGACTGTGAATTAACATATTACTCTGTGTATTAAAGAAAATAATATCAAATAATAATATAAATAAAATACAAATATATATATATTTTAGTAAAATAACGAACAAAATGTTTACAGAAATAAATAAATAAATATATATATATATATATATATAACTATGTTAATAGTTTTTAATGTCAAGAACTCTTTGTGGGTATGCATATTGTGTTGACTTCTATAGAAAAGTGATGTGTGATTTGTTGTCTCTTTTAGTGGTCCGAAGTGGCAATTATTACTTATTCGAGACAGATAGTGAGGAAGAGGAGGAAGACGAGGACAAAAACGATCAGGAACCTCCCAAAAGATCAGCGTTCCAGGTAAATATTCTAGAAGCGTAAGTGCTCTTCTGCATGCGCACCCATTTTTAAGTCGTATAACTGTGCTGAAATGTGTCGTTCCCACACAAATCCGTGTTTAACCTAAAAGGCTCTGTGTTACGAAAATGTTTCAGTGTTTTCTTCTTTTATTCCGTCAGCACTTAACAATGTTTCATTATTTACCAGACCACTAACTGCTCGCTTCCTGCGTGGAAGAGCAGTAATAGCACTAGCGCAGACCCTGACTAACCCCATGCCTGCTCTGTCATTTCTTGTAGAGAGCTATCCGAAAATTTGCCTCTGCTTTGCTGGCTTTACCAAAGTCTGTCATTAAACTGCCCAAAACTGTTCTGCAGTATGTAATCAGGGCAGCCAAGGTACTTCACAATGCCTGATATATCTCCTCTCTTCCCGTATGCTGTAGTATGTGTCAGCTCTGTCCTCTATGAGCATCGATGGCTATGGTGCTCCACTGCATTTTCCTGCTCCTCTGTTGCACAATATACATGTATTTATGGCTCTAACTTGAGAGCTAATAGAGCCGAAATGGCTGATTATTACAGTTGCACGTCAATCATCTGTAAACAGAGCGGATACGGTGCATTGCATGCCAAGGAAATGCAGTGTATTATGCTGCCGATTGCAGGAGCATTCAGGGCTGGGTGATATATTAAAAACTCATGAAGTTACGTTGCTGGAAATATAAAATTAGTTTCCAAAAGTCGTTATTAGACGGGTTTTACCTACTTAGTATGAAAGAGCTAGAAAAAATATTGTTAGAATTGGTAAGTTTGATTTATTTCTAAAACTTTCTAAAGTACAGTGACTAATTGGTCATTAATACATATTGATAATTTTATTCTAAACTCTGGTTTAGAGTTCCTTTGTTATATTGGATCATGTAAATGAAAATGATTCAATTAAAAACAATTGTCTGAGAAACATGCCTTGATGACATGGATGGATGGATGGATGGATGGATGGATGGATGGATGGA
The DNA here is from genome assembly GCF_023724105.1 of Carassius gibelio. Taxonomy (NCBI): domain Eukaryota; kingdom Metazoa; phylum Chordata; class Actinopteri; order Cypriniformes; family Cyprinidae; genus Carassius; species Carassius gibelio. Next base: position 15,153,289 of record NC_068394.1, read on the forward strand.
TAGATAGATAGATAGATAGATAGATAGATAGATAGATAGATAGATAGATAGATAGATAGATAGATAGATAGATAGATAGATAGATAGATAGATAGATAGATAGATAGATAGATAATCTGATAAGAATGAAGTATCATCAAACGAGTGAAAATATAAATAAGATATAATATTCTTAGCTTTATCATCCAGCCCTTGATGCATGTGAGTTGCAGACATTTTTCTGGGAGGTTTTTCTGGGGTTTGGTTGTGCCAGTTAAACAAAGGCTGTGTTTTTCTCCTTTGTGAACAGTGTAATCATTCTTTCTTTGGATGAGACCCGACACCACAATCAGAATGTCTGTCCTTTGGAGCAAAACATCCCCTAAAGCTGGTTTCCTGTCTTGTGTATTGTGTTGGTATCTTTGATTGACAGGAATTTTCCTAAAACACCCTGTTTTATCGGCTCTGCTAAAGGACCAGTACAGAGTGCAAGTTTATACCCTGCATGTGTATAGGACTCTTTGTTTTTCACTAGAGAGGCACTTAAATTGGGCTCAAAGACTGATTCAAACCATACCAACTATAGTTAGACATAGAATATAAACACCCAACCCAAAAGCAGCTCACTATCCTATCTGGATTCCTGCATTGTCATATCTTTGTCTAATCCGATCCTCTTCTTCTCAGTTTGTGTATCATGCCTGGATAACTGACTCGAAAACTGCCATGAAAGAGCAAAGTAAGGAAAGACGGCGATTCTGGCAAAGGTACACGGAGGGCAGAGCAAGCAAGAAGAACCAAAAGGAAGGTACGGTTATACATCTGGAAAGAACCATGGATGGATGGATGGATGGATGGATGGATGGATGGATGGATGGACAGATAGACGTAGTGATAGATAGACAGCTGGACATGGACAGATAGATATTAATTATTTTATTCTAAACTCTGGTTTAGAGTTCCTTTGTTATATTGGATCATGTAAATGAAAATGATTCAATTAAAAAAAATTGTTTGAAAAACATGCCTTGATGACATGGATGGACGACAGATAGAGAGACGGACATGGACAGATAGACAGAAAGATAGACAGAGGGAAAGATAGATGAATGGACAGATATATGGAGGGACAAATAAATAGACAGATGGACATGGACAGATAGATGGACATGGACAGATAGATAGACAGATGGCCATGGACAGATAAACAGACAGATAGAAATATGGACTAACAGATAGATGGAAGACAGAGAGACGGAAGGACACAGACAGATAGATGGACAGAAAAATAGAAGGACAGACATGGACAAATAGATGGAGAGACAGATAGTCAGACGGACAGACAAATGGACAACCAACATTTAGACAGATGGACACGATCAGATAGATAGAGTGACAGATAGACAGACAGTAGGGCAGATGGTTGGTGGACAGATAGATAGACAGACACAAACATATAGATGGACAGACATGGACAAATAGATGAATGGACAGATAAACAGACAGACGGACAGATAGACAAAGTGACACAGACAGATAGATAGACAGAGTGACACAGACAGATAGATGGACAGATTGACACAAACAGATAGATAGACAGATGGATATGGACAGATAGATAGACAGGCGGATATGGAAAGATAGATAGACAGACGGAGATGGACAGAAAGATAAACAGATGAACACGGACAGATAGATAGACATATGAACATGGACAGATAGATGGACAAACAGATAGATGGAAAGACAGATAGATAGAGTGACACAGAGAGATAGATAGACAGACAAACACTGACAGATAGATGGACAATCAGATAGATAGACAGATGGACATGGACAGATAGATAGACAGATGAAAACGGACATATAGATAGACAGATTAACATGGACAGATAGATGGACAAACAGATAGATAGATGGAAAGATAGAAAGATGGAGACGGACAGAAAGATAAACAGATGGACACAGATAGATAGACAGATGAACATGGACAGATAGATGGACAAACAGATAGATAGACAGAGGGACACAGAGAGATAGATGGACACAGACAGATAGATTGATGAACAGATAGATAGACGGACAGACATGGACAGATAGATAGACAGATGGACACGGACAGATAGATGGACAAACAGATAGATGGAAAGACAGATAGATAGAGTGACACAGAGAGATAGATAGACAGACAAACACTGACAGATAGATGGACAATCAGATAGATAGACAGATGGACATGGACAGATAGATAGACAGATGAAAACGGACATATAGATAGACAGATGAACATGGACAGATAGATGGACAAACAGATAGATAGATGGAAAGATAGAAAGATGGAGACGGACAGAAAGATAAACAGATGGACACAGATAGATAGACAGATGAACATGGACGGATAGATGGACAAACAGATAGATAGACAGAGGGACACAGAGAGATAGATGGACACAGACAGATAGATTGATGAACAGATAGATAGATGGACAGACATGGACAGATAGATAGACAGAGGGACACAGACAGATAGATGGACATGGACAGATAAATGGACGAACAGATAGATGGACGGACATGAACAGATAGATAGACAGATGGACACGGACAGATAGATGGACAGACATGGACAGATAGATCGACAGATGGACTCGGACAGATATATAGTTGGATGGACATGGACAGATTGATAGACAGATGGACACAGAAAGATAGATAGACAGAGGGACACAGACAGATAGATGGACACGGACAGATAGATGGACGAACAGATAGATAGACGGACAGACATGGACAGATAGAAAGACAGATGGACACGGACAGATAGACAGATGGACACGGACAGATAGATAGACAGATGGACACGGACAGATAGATAGACAGATGGACACGGACAGATAGATAGATGAATGGACATGGACAGATTAATAGAAAGATGGACACGGAAAGATAGATGGACAGAGGGACACAGACAGATAGATGGACAAACAGATAGATAGATGGACAGACATGGACAGATTAATAGACAGATGGACACAGACAGATAGATGGACACGGACAGATAGATGGACGGACAGATAGATAGATGGACAGACATGGACAGATTAATAGATAGATGGACACGGATAGATAGATAGATGGACAGACATGGACAGATTAATAGACAGATGGACACAGACAGATAGATGGACACGGACAGATAGATGGACGAACAGATAGATAGATGGACAGACATGGACAGATAGATAGACAGATGGACACGGACAGATAGATAGACAGACAGATATGGACAGATTGATAGATGGGCAGATTGATGTCCAGCCCTGGTTTTGATGCTCTGTAGTTTTCTGTTTCAAAGAATTACATGCTCTGGTATTTAATAGTCATTTTGTAAACACGAGTGCGACTCTACTGGGAACATCAAGCGCCTCATTAAACCCACTCTGCTGAAGTTTGTAAATGGAGGCTCGCTCTGCCAGCTCCCTCCTGGTGGGCGGCTTCCAGGCCCCGGCATTCTTGGGTCTGAGAGATGAAGAGGGCCGTGTTACATTCGCTACGGTCAATTCATCCCATATGATGGCTGGACAGATTTTCAACCTTCTCGCCAGATTCAGGAGCCAGCTAGAGCCAATAAAACATTCAGTTAATATATATTAAAAAATAGCTTATCCAGCACACTCACAATGTGAAAATGTGTCTGAAACCGAAAAAGTTATACGTTGGTGTAACAAATTAGGGTTAAAGGTTATTATCTGCTTATTATATTGTAATAATGCTGTAACTTTTACTTTTTTTCATCATTTGCAGTGCATGTGGCCATTGAGGAAGAAGATCAGGATGAAGCTGTTACAGAGGAGGAGGTATCAGAAGGACCAGGTTAGACCACACTTCAAATACTCCTCTTATTATGATTTACAGTTGTCATGTGCATCAATATGCATGTCTCTGTGCTTCAGATAACATCCTGAAGCGAGTGTTCAACATTGTGAAGTTCTCCTGGGTGCTCTTCCTGGCCCTGCTGGACAGTTTCACCGCCTGGCTCAACTCCATCTGCCAGGAACACATCGATATCTCCACCGTCCTGCGGATCGAGCGCTGCATGCTCACTCATGAGGTCAAAAAGGTAGTGCTGGCACAAGAAATAACACACTAGAGGGCTGTAGAGTGGCCTGCATCTGCACTTGTATTTTATTTATTGGGTGCACATGACAAATAATGATCTTTACTTTTTTTATTAATGTTTTTTATATTCATGTTTTTTTTCTATTTATGTTTTTTTTTTAGAATAGCAGAAAATCTACATATGTATTTAAAAAAACATGCAAAATAAAAAATATTATGATATACAAATATGAATTCAAAAAAATTAATAAAAATATAATGTGATGAAAGAAAAAGTTAATACAAATATAACCATAATAATTTTATAATGAATGCACCTTTTTGACAATACAGTATACAGCTTTATATATGTAATTGGCTACAAATTGTAATACTTCATATTCAGTAGAAGAGTTATGAAAATGGTTAGATATATCCATACTTTGTAAACTTTATATAAAGCAGTGTTATTATCCTTAACTAAATATGAGACAATACGTATTACTAATAATATTTCCTAATTCAGTTGAAGCTGAAATAGAATAAAATTATACAATTAAATATGATATATAAATATTAGATTTTAAAAAATGAATAATAAATTGAAGTAATAAGTCTAAAAATTGAAATAAATATAAAGGTAAAAATAAATATTATATATATATATATATATATATATATATATATATATATATATATATATATATATATATATATATATATATATATATATAATGACAAATGACAAAGACATAACAAAATAACTAAAACTCTAAAATTGTAAATATGTAATATTTATATGTTATATGTAAACATATAAAAAGAAAAGCTAATTCAATATATTACATAAGTACTATAAGTAAGGGATAATGTAAAGGTAAAGTTGTTGCAAAAATAAATTATTTAGCAATGACAACCAGCTGGATTTACATTATCCCACTAATTGGAAGGCTATTTACCACATGCATAAATAATTAGACAAAAAATGTTGATTTATGTTGATTGTTTATATATTATAGTAGCTCTTTAAATGCAAAAGAAAAAGAGTTTGCACAGACATGAAATATTGATTTGAGAATTTATTATTTTATAATCTAGTACAATATACAAAACAATTGTTCTGACAACAATATGAACACTTCAATGCTATGACAGTTTAATATTAAAGAAAGTACAGTCGATAACTTAGATGTACGATGGCAGCATCAGAATGCCACGACTGACCAATTGCAATCAAGCATGTAATAATAGCATATAAATAATGTTAACATAAGTGTAATTGAATCTTGTGGGCTCAAATGACTGCATGGAGTCGTATGCAGAATCAGTATTAGCATATAATAACACCTCACATGAATAATGAGCATCATGCTTGGAACGGACAGCACTGTAGACCTTGAGGTTTAACCCCTCGTCTGCTGCTCTGCAGGGGAACATTCCATCGCGGGACAGCATCCACACGTACTACCAGAGACAGATGTGCAGGCCAGCGTCCACCCAGTCCAGCCTGGACCGGACTGAGGACATGTACTCGGACTTCAGCCCCCTCCGGAGCCAGGCTTACGAGTCCGATCTCTCCAGAGAAAACCTGTCCAGGTGAAGAAACTGTGTTTAGTAAAGGCTCAGTAACAGGGTTGGATGCATAGTGAATCAGATTCTGCTTATCGATTTTGATTCTTAGCGATTCCAAGTCAAACATCAAACATCATGGTGAAAAGTGCTTTACAGATAAATATGAAGTTTTACTTAGGTCATTGTACTAAAATATATCCTGCATGTTAAGCTCCGCCTCCATTGAAGAATATCAATGCCTAATTCTGTAGCCCCGCCCACTGATTCACACATGATACAGTAGGTAAATAACATAAGTGACGAGCAACCAAGCAATAAACATGCCATTGAAGATCGCAGAATATTGTGCAGTGCCTGGTTGTGGAAGAATACCTTCCTTCAGATTCAAGTATTAGGAATGCGTCGTTGAACTTTATTTTTAATAAAGTTTCAGCTGACGTGAGTAAAACGCTGTGCGTTTGTTCGCTTTATTTCACAGCGGATTCCCATTTAAACAAGACGCTGGGATTTGCAGAGAGATTGAGATCAAAAATCAATGCTTTGTGTCTTTATTGAATCTGACAAGAATGACGAAGCACACTTATGTGTGTAAAAAATATTTGTACTGTGTGTCACTATTGCTTTGTTAGAGATGGCTTGATATGTCCTGATTATGTGTACGTGTCTAAGCGAAGTCACAGAAGGCTCCAAGTTACTTGACAAACAGAAAGTTAGTTTACTAAACGGTTATCCAGTAATAGCAGTGGGCGTTCACCTCCAAGTCTTCAATGCGGCGCGCCCATTAAAAACCAGGGGAGAAAATAGCCTGTTACTTATTGATTTTGATGTTTTTTAATGTCACAAGTGGACCTCATGCAACAGTATAAAATAATAATAATTAAAAAAAAACTTTTGTGACCCCTTTAATGTTTTATTTTATGCAAGAAGTTAGAAAGAAAGCTTAATATAAAATAAATATTCCCATGTAATATTTTCCTTAATTTACTATGACTTTATAGTATAAATTATTTAATTTAAAAACAACTTTATATTTATACTTATTATACTTAATATTTTTTCTCAAACAGTTTAAGTGGGATTTATGTAAAAAGCCTATGGAAATCAATGGGATCCACCAACAGTTTTTTGGGTGAACTATCCCTTTAATGCACCAATCACATCAAAGAACCAGGAGTTTCACTCAGCAGTGCAGGACACAGTTAAAGGGGAAGCTAACATGACAGTAGATGATGGACTTTCCGAGCAACAAAACAAGTGGGTTTTCCCAAAATAACTGATCGTTAGACATTGTAATACACAAACAGCTCTGAGCATAAGTACACATACGGCCTTTACGTGGCCATTAATCCTTATTAAAGTTACAAAAGTCATTCAGTTAAGATTAGCGAGCTATTCTCTTTTGCTCTTTGATTACAGAAACAGGAATATTAGGCTGCTGTCACTTTAAGACCTACTGCACTGTTCCAATATACTGACACGCATGCAGTTTCTTTCTCATGTTTATATATACTTAAGACCAACTGTGTTTACAAGGAAATTATAACATACATTTGTGTGTATTTGTCTGTTCAAGAAGACAGGAAAGAGATCTCAACTCCGCATTCACACGATAAATGAGAGACAGCTTTCTGTGTTCATGCTTTGGATGTGTGTACGAGTGCCGAATTGAGTTCTCTTTTGCGTCCTCTTGCGCTTAAATGGTTTAAGATCACGTTAAAGCATGCCTGCTCGCTTCTTATTGAATCCACGGTTCTTGGAAATTCTGAAGCGGTTGTAAACTGGATCTTGTCTTCGATTCCCAACGCTACTCAGTAGTCTATATAAGTGCTCAAAGTAGCTTGTAGATTCTCAAAACAGCACTAGATGTCTACTAGTAAAAACTAAAACTGGTATATAAAATGATGACCTAAGCAGCACCTTCTGGTGAATGCAGCTTCTGTCGTTTCATTTTAGTGACTGTGAACTGTAAATCAGACACTGTTCTCATTAAATGAGCAGCTCAGTTCAGTGTAGCAGACTGTTATTTTGCAGGACGTCTTATTTTGACTTATTTTTACTCTCGCTACACCCAGTGTAAGGCACACACTGCAGATAAGGTGTTTGCCAAGGGTTCAGTGTGCCAGATTTCAACAACAGCCTTCTGTCTCACCAACACACTGACGCCAAATCATCAGATTCCTCAGCTAATTAAAAGATAAATATAAATACATATTGGCTAGACATATGCTGTCTAAATAGTCCCAACCTCGGTGGTATAAAATTTAATGATATAACTTATGATGCTGATTTATACCATATTTAAACTATTCACAAATTTGTTCAATTTTTTTGGTTCAGTTTCTGAAAAAAAGTATTTTCTGCTCAGCAAGGCTGCATTAATTTGATCAAAAAAACTGTAAAAATGTGAAATATTATTCTTATGTAAAACAGCTGTTTTCTGTGTGAATCTGTGTTAAAGTGTAATTTATTTCTGTGATGCACAGCTGAATTTCTTTTCAGCATCATTCCTCCAGTCTTCAGTGTCACATGATCAGAAATCATGAATAATATGATGATTTACTGCTCAAGAAACATTTCACAGTTGTGCTGCTCAATATTTCTGTGGAAAGCGTGATGCATTTTATTTTTCAGGATTCACAGATGAACAGAAATTTCAGAAGAACAGCCTTTATTTGAAATATAATTATTTTGTCACGCTATAAATGTCTTTACTGTCACTTTAGATTAGTATCCAGTATTTTTTTTCGTCAGTGAATGCTGAATCTGGTTTGTGTCTGTGTGTTATCTGTAGTGTGTACACAGAATCCACTGTGCCGTTCGAGTCTGAGGAAACCAGTGAGCGCGTTCTCAAAACCAGCCAGCGATCTCGACCCAGACTCTGCCGTCTGTCCGGTGTAGACCTGCAGTCGTCGTCTGCAGACAGTGCAGCCAGGTATGAGCCCTGTGTTTCTGTGTACCTTTCTGTCATTACCAGTCAGGAGGCAGGTGACTCTATTATGCGTGTAAACTAATCTGTCCTGAGTGTTAACACACACTCACACACAGCTGTGGATGGCTACTGTAGCGCTGTGATGACAGACAGACTGTGTTTCCAGAACCTTCTGCTCACACACAGATATACAGATTATATACATAATATATGGTGGATCAGACTATGATTTATTAGTGATTTTGTGGATTTTGCAGAGTAAAAAGTAAAAATAAATAAATATTTAAAACGGAACTAAAAAATCTGAAACCTTAGTTAAATATCACAATTATGTTCTGCTCTTGTTTCTGCCACAGAATAAATGTAAAAAAATTGAAAGGTTCTGACTTTTTACTCTTACAATGCTGAATTTTTCTTTGAAAACTGAGTTTTAATCTTATATTTACAAGATATAAGCTCTTAATTGCGTGTTTACATCGTGCAATTCTAAGTTTCTGTCTCATAATTATGATAAACAAAAAAGAGAAAAAAATAAATCATTAGAATTGTGAGAGGAATACAATCAAAATCTGAGAGTCAGATAATTAATTTCTATTTCATAAGGTTATGCTCGGGTTTACAAAGAGCTGAATAGATTTTTTATATTAAAATTTTAGGATATTTGGACTGGAATTTGATGTCTTTTAAAAGTCATGTCAACATTATAGCTCAATTTTTTTTCTTTTTTCTTTTTTAATAGAAGCAGAAATTCCATGTATATAAATAACATGTTGTCATATATAAACAATTAATTATTTTGTATATTTTTTAAATGCATTAAATAATTTTATATATTATTCACTAATATAAAAATAAACATATCTTCTGTTTGTTACTGTATTTTACTGTTTCACATCCAGAGTAGTCAGGATGCAGTGTTTAATGCGAGTGTTCTGGTAAAGTGGGATGGCGGTCCCCCTTGTGGTTATTATCATGAGTTACAGCGATCAGCCTGACCTGAGCTCTGTGTTCCTCTGGCAGTGACCACACACAGTGCACTGAGCTGTACTCACGACAGGGCACCAGTGACACCGTCGAGGAGGCTGTGAGAGAGCATACACACACACTGTGGACGCAGGGCGCAGCGGACATCCCTCCGTCCTACAGTAAAGCCACGGGCCTGGACTCAGTGTGTGACGCAGAGGGAAGGAGGCTGAGGATCCAAACACCGGATGAGAAGAGCGCTGATGTTCTGCTCTCAAAGAGCCAGCAGCTGACGGCCAGTGAACTGCTGCGGAGCAGGTGACCTCAGACACACCTGACGCTCAAGATCCAGCTGCAGTTATTTGATTAATTCAATATAATAAAAAAACATTTTTAGAATTGCAATCATCTGTTGTCTGTGTGAATCTGTGTTAAAGTGTAATGTATTTCTGTGATGCTCCGCTGTATTTCCAGCATCATTCCTCCAGTCTTCAGTGTCACATGATCTTCAGAAATCAGAATAATATGATGATTTACTGCTCAAGAAACATTTCTGATTATTATCAATGTTGAACACAGTTGTGCTGCTCAATATTTCTGTGGAAACTGTGATAGATTTTATTTTTCAAGGAATAACAGATGAACTTTCTTTTCAAAAGAACAGAATTTATTTGAAATAGAAATCTTTTGTTACATTATTAATGACTTTACAGTAATTTTTGATCAGTTTAATGTATCCTTGCTGAATAAAAGTATTCATTTCTTTAAAAAACAAACCTTTGGACAGTAGTTTAGGTAAAAATACAATTGTGTAATATTTGACACGTGTGAATCATTTGAATCAATTTTAACAACACTTTAAATGCTAAAAAATATTTTATGGTCCAATTGGTTAAATTATTTTAATTTATGTTCTTAAAGCAAGGCTTTTTATGTATTGTGGAGTAAATAAAGAAAGAAAATGTATATAAATAATATATAATTATTTTTTTTTTTTTTCTTTTTGTTTAAACTTCATTTAATGATTTTTTGTTTCCTGTGATAATCCCCGTCTGATGTTGTTCTCCATCAGGATGTTCTATGACGAGGAGCTGGAGGCGTCGGAGCTCTTCTATCGCTCTCAGCCACAGTTCCTCCAGCTCTGCTACGCTCTCTACAACATGCTGGTGGCTCACTCTGAGATGGTGTGTTATCTGGTCATCATCCTCAACCACATGATCTCTGCATCGGTGGCCACGCTGGTGCTGCCCATCCTCATCTTCCTCTGGGCCATGCTGTCTGTTCCCCGGCCCAGCAAACGCTTCTGGATGACCGCCATCGTCTACACAGAGGTACCACTCCAGGCTCAGACACAGATGGAGGATCTGCGTGACACTGACTGACTTTGCATGCACTTAATAAGAGTCAATTATGCATAATTACAAACACTAAAACAAACCCTAAACCTGTAGTACATGTTGTTTATTAATATTACTCTGTACTTAAAGCTGCGATACGTCACTTTTGGCACTCTAGGGGTTAATAAACAGAACTGCATCTATACATCTACATCTGAATTTAAATGTTACAGGGGGAAAAAAAGGAAACAAAGAAATCATGAAACAAAAAATAAGTCATGTATTGCAGCTTTTAATTGTACATTGCAACACGGACATCTTAAAATAACCAAAGTTTGGTTTGCATCAATTTAATGCATTATGTTTATTTTAATATTTATTTACTAATCCTTGTTTTTTTTTTTTCAAATTAAAACACAGCTGTTCATCGATAGTTCATGTCAGCTCAGATCTGTTAAATAGTATTTACAAATACAATCATGTATTGTACAGTAAGTTTAATTAATGCTTTAGAGGTATTTCTTTAATGTTTATCTTAATTAATGTGAACAAATGAGACCTTACTGTAAAGTGCTGTCATGGGAGAATTGTTTTTTTTCCTGAAAATGCTAGTTAATGTTCTCGCATTGGACTTCCTATAAAATATTAAATATAATGTTTGTGTGTTACAGTTTTTGTGTTTTGTGGCAAAACATGGCTTGTAAATCTCTCATTGTGCAATATTATAATCAAATCTTGGATTCAATCTTTTTATCAACTTTATTTTTCTTTGAATGAGCACTGATTTTGTGTTTCTTTTTGGATCTGATTGATTGCTCTGTGTTTAATATTCACCATATTATTGAGTGAATATTACCAAAGTTATCCACAAAAAAATGCTTTTTTTTTTTTTTATCAAAAACTGGTGCATAATTTCAGATCAATGAGGCCTGCAATCAATCAGCTCCAAAAACAAACACAAAACCCATGCTAATGAAGGAGAGATTTACAAGCCATTTTAAAATTTCGAGAGCTTTTCGCCCTGCCCTATTACCCTCACAAAACGCCTCCATCCCCGCCACCTCTCGTGCTTCGGGGGGCAGTGGTTTCCAGCGAGATATTAGATGTTCCAGTGTTTCCTGCCATCATTCAGGACACGGAACATCTACCATCCCCTCAAAAGGAAGGGTAAAAATTGGTACCACTCTCAGAGAATCTGGCAGCATGGAAACTTCTGCCGGGCATTTCTGCGTGGGTACTAAGCACAGTACGGAAAGGATACAGGATCCAATTTATTTGTCATCCTCCACGTTTCAAAGGCATGATCTCCACATCCTTGAAACTGGAGCTGATGCAGATACTGTCACAAGAGCTACAACTCTTCTGAGCAAAGAGGCCATAGAACATATTCCTCTTCCAAGGAGAGAGTCGGGCTATTACAGCAGATACTTCCTGGTTCCCAAAAAGGGTGGGGGAGTGTGTCCAGTCTTAGATCTTCGAGGCTTAAACCGTACAGTCAAAGCGCTCAAGTTCAAGATGTTAACCGTCAAGACGGTCGTGTCGCAAATCCGGCATCACGATTTGTTCATCACAATCGATCTGAAGGACACATATTTTCACATAGAAATTTTGCCACAACGCAGGAAATTCCTGAGGTTCGCTTTCGGGGGCGAAGCGTACCATTTTCGGGTTCTTCCATTCGGCCTAGCCTTATCACCCCGCATGTACACAAAATGCATGGATGCAGTGCTGGCTCCATTATGACTCCAGGGCATTCGCATTTTGAATTACATCGACGATTGACTGATACTAGCACTATCGCAAGAGATGGCGCTACAACACAGAGACATAGTGTTAGCTCATCTAGTTTCTCTAGGAATGAGACTCAACACCAAGAAAAGTGTTCTTTATCTGTCCCAGAGAACGACTTATCTCGGGATCGTTTGGAATTCGATCACGATGCGGGCACAACTGTCTCCCGCTCGAATCGAGACCATTCGGTAGACCATGAGCAAGGACAGGCTAAGCCAAGATCGCACTGTTCGTCAGTACCAAAAGATGTTAGGTTTCATTGCTTCAGCATCCACGGTGATTCCTCTGGGGCTGTTGCATATGAGACCGTTTCAGTTGTTGGTAAAAGCCAGAGAATTTAATCCAAGAGCGAATCCTCGAAAGCAAATAAAAGTGACGCGCCACAGGCTTCGTACACTATCTCTGTGGCTCACAGCACGGTTCCTTGCCTTGGGTCATACTCTAGGGGCACAGTGTCATCGCAGGCTGCTACCACGTATGCCTCCATGATGGGCTGGGGAGCAGTCTTGGATAGCCACCCAGCTCAAGCGGAATGGGGGGGTCATCAGCTCGATTGGCACATTTCGTATTCGTATTTCTGGCTCTGAAATATTTCCTCCATCAATTGAGGGGCTGTTATGTCCTAGTACGGGTGGACAACACAGCAATAGTCTCTTATATAAATCACCAGGGGGGTCTGCGCTCACGCAATCTGAACAAAATAGCGAGGCAGATTTTTATTTGGGCCCAGGACAAATTCCTGTCACTCAAGGCAGTGTACACTCCAGGGCATTTGAATGTGGGAGCAGATTTACTGTCCAGACAGACACTACCGACGGGGGAATGGAAACTCCACCCAGAGGTAGTGAAACCTGGACCTCTGCGCCTCCCATCAGACAGCGCAGTGTCCCCTCTACTTCTCTCTGAGACACCCAGCCTCCCTGGGTCTGGATGCGATGGCACACACATGGCCCAAAATGCGTCTGTATGCGTTTCCTCCAGTTTCTCTGCTCCCAGGAGTTCTGGCCAGAGATCGCCAACAAAGGTCTTGCCTCTTGCCTCTCCTCGACGGCTCGCCATGGGCAATTCTGGAGAGGAGGGACCTTCTGTCTCAGGCAGGGGGAACGATATTCCATCCCAGGCCCGACCTGTGGAATCTTCATGTTTGTCCCCTGATGGGTACCAATTGAAAAACACAGGTCTTTCGCCGGATGTGATTGGTACCATTCTTAGTGCTAGGGCTTCCTCCACCACAATGTAGATCCAGTCAACTGCCAGATTGGTTCAGTTCTGGACTTCATGCAAGAGAAATTATCAACAGGCACATGCCCTGCCACTCTTAAGGTTTATGTGGCCACTCTTTCGGCTTGCCATGCCTTGATTGACGGGATGCCACCTGGGAGACACCCTCTGCTCTCTCGCTTCCTTCATGGGGCCAGACGACTGAATAGCTCACTCCACCAGGGGGGTCGCCACCTCTAGTGCTTTAGCAAGGGGTGCCCCCTTAAAACAGGTTTGTGATGTGGCAGGTTGGTCCTCTCCGCACACATTCATAAGATTTTATAGTTTGGATGTTCATGGTACTCCGGGCTCTCATGTCCTTGAGTCAACATCACAAGCTAATGTCTGAGACTTTCTTGTGGTTTTGTAGCACATCTGCACAACCTTAGGGGTCCAGGCTTTATCAAGCACGGCAGCGTGGGTATTCTCGTTCCCTATGTGGAACGTTCCGGTTACTTAACTGTAACCTTGTTCCCTGAGAAAGCAGAACGAGATGCTTCCCTGCATTGCCGTGCTGAATATGTCCCAGGACTGCTCTTCAGACAAAATATCCTGTTGATGCACCTGTGGCTTATCTATTTATAGCCCTGTGTTGCGGGCGCGCTCCGATGACGTCATCAATCGAGGCTATATTACCTCCGGGTCAATTCTATTGATGTGTTACACACAATATTTATAGCTGGTCATGATTAAGACGTTTCCCAAGCATCTCGTTCCTCTTTCTCAGGGCACAAGGTTACAGTTAAGTAACCGGAAACATTATATAATATCGACCGACTGACCACATACAAATAACCCATAGTGGTTGATCTAAATAAAATGTTGCACTGTTCTTTCTCAAGATAATATATTCTTATTTTCTCACACAGGTCACCATAGTCATCAAGTACTTCTTCCAGTTTGGCTTCTTTCCGTTTAACCAGACCATAGGGATGGAAAAATCCAAACCCTTCCACCCGCCCAACATCATCGGTGTGGAGAAGAAAGAGGGCTACGTCCACTACGACCTGATCCAGCTGCTGGCGCTCTTCTTCCACCGCTCCATCCTGAAGGTAGGAGATGCTCTTCCACATGTGTCACGGGTCTGAAGTGAACAGGAGTCCTGAGACTGCTCTTCTTCCTCAGTGCTACGGTCTGTGGGATGAAGATGAGCCCAGGTCAGGAGGTCAGACGGAGGTCTCTCAGCGCTCTGATTCAGACAGTGAAGAGAAAGAGGCCTCACCAGTCTTCAGAAAACCCCTCCACAGCAAGACCCCGGTGCCACGGCAGACCTCCAGCGTCTCTCAGCGCTCGGCCCGCTCTAGAGCAGGTGAACCCACATACACGCTTCTGCTCGTGCACTGCCATTCATGAAGGGTCGCTCACAGAAGTGAAATTTGGTGGCTCAGAAAGACCTCAGGAACTTCCAAGCTGAATTAATGATACTTCTATTGATGTATGGTTTGTTAGGATCTGACAATATTTGTCTGAGATACAACTATTAGAAAATCTGGAATCTGAGGGTGCAAAAACATCTAAATACTGAGAAAATCATCTGTAAAGTGGTTCAGATGAAGTTTTTAGCAATGCATATTACTGATCAAAAATTACATTTTGATATATTTATGTTAGGAAATGTACAAAACGTCTTCATGGAACATGATCTTTACCTAATGTCCTAATGATTTTTGGCATAAAAGTAAGAAACTGTAATTTTGACCCATACAATGTATTGTTGGCTATTGTTACAAATATACCCCAGAGACTTAAGACTGCTTGTGTGCTCCAGAGACACAAATAGGGTTTTCTAGTTATGTCAAGCTCTATTTATTTAATTTTTTTGTCAGTAAAAAATAAACAACACAAAAAAAAACATAATCATGAATTTGCGTGACTAGCTGAACCCGAAGTGAAATCTGTGTGTGGAAATCTTCCAGCATTTGCTGGGATTCCTATTGATTATGGCTTTGAAAATTTGCTGTAAGAGATCGCATCTTGCCTACATTTTTCCCAATGAACACATGTGCTCCTAAAGTAAAAAATCAGGAGCACATTAAAGAACTTGCGATGCAAGGAAGAAAAGAGAACAAAAAGTGCACGGTTTTTAAATATTTCAACTCGAAACTTTATATGATAAATGCATGCTTATATATCCTATATGAACAGATTATTTTGCCGATTCTTGTAAAATCTATATGCTGAATGTTTTAATGTTAGCTACAAGAGTTTACAATGAATCAAATGCTAGATACAGTTTATTGTGTAACCAAACAACATTAGGCAAGAAAAAAAAGTGTGATTTTTATTGTTTGCAAACTGCGAAGAGATCCTTTAAAACATCCTGTAAAGCAGTGCTGCATTTGCACTTTGAATGCCCAGTGTTCACATTTACTTAATTAATAATCACATTAGGCTGTATCCTGATTCCTGCTTTTCTATCCCCAAATCTAAGACCTCTTAGAATCAGCATTAAGATGATTAAATATTTTAAATACTGTAGAGACTTGTTTATTGGCAGACATGCTCCCAAATAGGTTCACAGCTCGCACACATCAGTTTTAGGTCTGAAATGCCTGACCTGGGCTCTGGATGTGTGTCCGCAGGCCGCAGCGGCTCCGGGACGAGTCTGCGTTCACTGAGCGCTCATCAGAAGAGCCGCAAGCAGCTGGTTTTGGACAAGCTCAGAGAACAGCTGATCAAAGCAAAGCGCTTCACCGTCAAGACGTGAGACTCCCGCTCACCTCACTCATTAAAGGAAGCTACATCATCATATTACTTATGAAATATTCGATCTGCTGGGTTTGTGTTGTTTCAGGATCCTGGACATCTATCTTCCCATCCGGCAGTTCTTCTATAACCTGATCCACCCGGAGTACAGCGCCGTGACCGACGTCTACGTGCTCATGTTTCTGGCCGACACCGTCGACTTCATCATCATCGTCTTCGGATTTTGGGCTTTCGGGGTTTGTAGAGCTTCACCTGCTGTTCCTTTAACAAAAGAAATCCTCTTTGACAAAGCAGTTAAAGTTGTTATGAAACAGAAATAATGTTGTAATGAACATCCAGGTGTAATGGATTGTCAGGGAAGGAACTCTGTTCTACCCATCAGTTTTTGATTGCATTTTTGTTATATATAAATGTGGGTATTGCATTAAAAAACGAGTCTGAGTTCGTAGTTGATTGTAAGACATAGCAGCTTTTTAAATTCTGTAATTTCAGAAGTTATGATATTTTGCTTAAAAGATATAAGCTCCAAATACAAAAAAAAAAAAAAAAAAAGAAAGACACATGGATGATCCGTTCACAATATTTATGCTGACTTTGAAAAAAGAAAAATGTAACTGCAGTAACACCGAAATGAAACTGGTTCCTCCACAGAAGCACTCTGCCGCCGCTGACATCACTTCCTCTCTGTCGGAGGACCAGGTTCCCGAGGCCTTCCTGGTGATGGTGCTGATCCAGTTTGGGACGATGGTGGTGGACCGTGCGCTGTACCTGAGGAAGACCGTGATGGGGAAGGTCATCTTCCAGGTCATCCTGGTCTTCGGCATTCACTTCTGGATGTTCTTCATCCTCCCAGGAGTCACCGAGAGGTACATGAGGAATGATATCACTATTGAACCCGCTGAAGACGCTGGAGGTCATCTAACGAGTGACTGGGTTTGATTTCCCAGGCGTTTCAGTCAGAACAAAGTCGCCCAGCTCTGGTACTTCGTGAAGTGCATCTACTTCGGTCTGTCGGCGTATCAGATCCGCTGCGGTTACCCCACACGCGTGCTGGGCAACTTCCTGACCAAGAGCTACAACTACCTCAATCTCTTCCTCTTCCAAGGGTAAGACGTTCAGCCGCACTCATTACACACAGAGAGCATTACAACATATTAAAGTCACTCTTCATGTGAACGGTGCTCAGGTTTCGGTTGGTGCCGTTCCTGACGGAGCTGCGGGCGGTGATGGACTGGGTCTGGACCGACACCACGCTCAGTCTGTCCAGCTGGATCTGTGTGGAGGACATCTACGCTCACATCTTCGTGCTCAAGTGCTGGAGGGAGTCGGAGAAAGTGAGAGACGTCCAGACGTCCAGTGTCTGTCCGAGCGGCGTTCAGACGCAGGATTCACGGAGGTGTGTGTTTGTGTGTGTTCAGAGGTATCCCCAGCCTCGAGGACAGAAGAAGAAGAAGGTGGTGAAGTACGGGATGGGGGGGATGATCGTGATGCTGCTCATCTGCATCGTCTGGTTTCCTCTGCTCTTCATGTCTCTGGTCAAGTCTGTGGCTGGAGTGGTCAACAAACCGCTGGACGTGTCTGTCACCATCACGCTGGGCGGCTTTCAGGTGCGTGACAGACAGCTGCGAGGAGTCAACTCAAATCAGGAAAAATTAACACCACAAACTTTCACAGACAAGGCTTAAGGCTAGTCTCAGACTGAAATGCATGTTTGAGCTCTCATCTGAAAATATCTTGCTCTGAAAGATCTTAAAATTTGTCAGTGCCATTGTTCTCGAGATGCACACCTGTAACGTTCTCTTCTAAGGCATCTTTATAAAGCTGCTTAAATACCTTAATTTAACTAAGGCCTAGTCCTGGCTTAAACTAAGTCCCGTCTGTGAAACCGCACAAAAAATCATCTATTTAAATTATTGAAGCTCATTTCTGCCACGGAATTAAAAAGTAAAATCTCTCCATTTAGGTTTGTTTTCACAATCTGGACACAAACACAGAATTCTGACTTGATTTTGGTTTTCACCATGGAATAAATATGTAAAAGTTAATGTTTATCTTAGAATTTAAATTTTTTGTTTTTTTACAATTAATCTCAGATGTTTATATCTCACAATTCTGAGTTTAAATCTTGCATTTCTGACTTGTTTTTGACATATAAACTCAAAAGTTAACAAAGGTTTTATTCTGTGGCATGAACAAGCTTCCATATGAAATAAATATAAACTGAAATAATGTTTTATGTCAGCAACATTTCTCATTTTCATTTAGTTGAAGTGCTAGAAATATGAAAATCTATCATTCACAGAGCTGGTGGATTATTTACAGTTTGTAGTGGATTACTGATTACAGATTACATGATGGGAACTGTAGTTACTGATCTAATATTGGTTCATCTTTTTAGGTTATGTGTTCTGACAATTTATCTAACTTGTTTTAAACGTACAATTAAATGTGTCATATTATACATTTAATGTACACAAAAACTGGCTGAAAGTGAGTGTGATCAGATGTCTGTTTTCCAGCCCATCTTCACCATGAGTGCGCAGCAGAATCAGCTGAAGGACATCACTGACAGAGATTTCATCAGCTTCATGAATTCATACAGACACAATTCTGTAAGTCCGTCGTCAGTGCTGTGATGCTTTGGAGAATGGCCACTCTTTAGTCGCTGTGTAGTGTGTCAAGTGCAGTTCTCTTTCCCAGAGTGCACTGCAGTTCTTGGAGGCGTATACGGCGGAGGACGTGACCGTGGCGGAGCTGGAAGGAAGCTCCAACTCTCTGTGGACCATCAGCCCCCCGAGCAGGAAGAACCTGATGGACGTCCTGAGCAAAGAGGACCAGTTTCCTGTCACCATGTCCTGGAGCATCCAGAGGTACAGACACAGAGCATCCCCTGCACTGACCACCACTTTTAGAGATATATATATACTATGCTGTTCAGAATTCGAGTAAGAATCTTCTGCTCACCAAGGCTGCGGTTATTTGATTAAAAATACAATATAAACTGTAAAAATGTGAAATGGTATTCTAGTGTAAATCATCTGTTTTCTGTGTGAATCTGTGTTAAAGTGTAATGTATTTCTGTGATGCTCCGCTGTATTTTCAGCATCATTCCTCCAGTCTTCAGTGTCACATGATCTTCAGAAATCAGAATAATATGATGATTTACTGCTCAAGAAACATTTCTGATTATTATCAGTGTTGAACACAGTTGTGCTGCTCAATATTTCTGTGGAAACTGTGATGCATTTAGTTTTTCAGGATTCACAGATGAACAGGAAGTTCAGAAGGACAGCATAAATTTTAAATATAATTTTTTTTTTAAATATATTTACTTACACTTTTATGGCAATTTAAATGGATTTATTTTATCCATTTGAATACCATGTACTAGGGATGCACTGATACCGATACTGGTATGTGATGTTCACTCACTTAGCACATACATTTGGATTAAAACTAAATTGTAAAAGAAAAAAAACTATTTCTAGTGGCATTCACTATAAATATAATTTCTTTTCAGCCTAAGGCACACATGACTTTCTGGCAAAAGTGAATCGTTTTCTTGCTTGAGTGTTTCTGCATTAAAAGAGTTGCTGTGGAATATAAATCGCAGCATGTTATTAAGGCACGACTAACTATTGATAGTTGTGTAAAAACATACTAACAGCTGTCTGAATCATTTTAGGTTGATGGTGATCCATTACATACCTTTCTATCAAATTGATCTGACACTTGTCAAGATGAATTTGTTCTGACACAGTTTAACAATGAGTTCTTGTCATATTTTATTACCGTCGTCTAAACTATAGAGAATAAACTGTGATAATGTGAAATGTTGAAAGGGTCTGAATAAATTCTGGTTTGACTGTATCTGTTTAATAAATTGAGTTAACCAGCTAACATTATACATACTCTTTTGGTTTCTGTGCCCAGTATTTAAAGAATTTACAAATGCAATAAAAATATCGGTATCAGTACTCAAGTACCAAAAATAAAAGTATCGGTATCGAGCGAGTACTGGAAAAAATCAGTGCATCCCTACCATGTACCATATCCAAGACCATTGTAATGGTAATTATTGCTAGTGTAGTACAGATGCACATCACATATATCCCATAATACTTCTCTCTTGTGCAGGAATCTCAGTTTGGGAGCAAAGGCTGAGTTTGCAGTGGACAAACACATCACATATCTGGACATGAACACTAGACAGGAGCTGGTAGCGTTACTCAATGGAACCAGAAATAAACCTGTGTAAGTACAAATTGAACACATTTCATATTTATATTGATGCTTGTATATTTAGGGTCCATTTTCTCATTCTCAGGGTCATAGAGAAAGTGTTTCCCTGCTTTATTCGAGCACCGAGTGACTCAAACGCCAAACCCGTGGATCAGCTCTATACAGGTACAGTAGAATCAGGATGACTGCTCTCCATGAATACTGCCGTCACCTGTAACTCACACATCTCATCGATCCCTCTGCGCCAGATGAGGGTTATAAGAGCATCCAGCTGGACTTGGAGAGGTCTCACACCGGCAGTGAGGACATTCAGGAGTGGTGGATCGTGGACCAGCCGTCCGCAGCAAAGATCCAGATGAGATCCGAGTCCAAGCTGGAGAAGAAGAGAGGAGCAGGACTGCAGCTGTACGTCTTCAGTGATAAAGTCAGTCCTCCCAGCCTGGGCTTCCTGGCAGGATATGGGTGAGTCACGGGATACGCTCCCAAACATCTCTGAGCACGCAGTTAAACAGTTACATCAAGGACCATTAGCCACTCCCACACAGATATCAGTGTGTGTCCGAGAGAGTGAAAGTGACGTGACATACAGCCAGGTATGAGGACCCATACTCAGAATTTGTGCTCTGCATTTAACCCATCCGAAGTGCACACACACACACACACACACACACACACACACACAAACACCATGAACACACACCATGAACACACACCCAGAGCAGTGGGCACCATTTATGCTGCGGCACCCGGGGAGCAGTTGGGGTTCAGTGTCTTGCTCAAGGGCACCTCAGTCGTGGTATTACCAGCCTGAGACTCAAACCCACAACCCTACAGTTAGGAGTCAAACTCTTTAACTACTAGGCCACGACTTCCCAGAGTATGTTTGTTTGTTAGTGTTTGAGTGTATAAGAGAGTCTGAGAGTGTGTGTGTGTGTGTGTGTGTGTATGAGAGAGTCTAAAAGAGTGTGTATGTGTGTATGAGATAGTGTGTTTGAGTGTGTGTATAAGAAAGTCTGAG
The DNA here is from genome assembly GCF_023724105.1 of Carassius gibelio. NCBI lineage: Eukaryota > Metazoa > Chordata > Actinopteri > Cypriniformes > Cyprinidae > Carassius > Carassius gibelio. The sequence goes on from NC_068394.1 coordinate 15,175,184, forward strand.
CGAGTGTGTGTGTGTGTGTGTAAGAGAGTCTGAAAGGGATAGTGTGTCCGTTATGTAACAAAAATATATTGCAGTATATTGGAAAATATAATGTATTATATTAGAATATATTCTTTTATATATTTATTTTTTTCCAATATATTGCAATATATTGAAAGCGGCAATCATTTGTATATTTTGCAATATATTATATAATATATGTATCATCAATATATTATTGAATGTATTCAAAAATATAAAATATTAGAAAATAAAAAGGGTAAATAATATATTACAATATATCACAATATATTTTAAGAAATATATATTGGTAAATATATTTTCCTTTCGTAAGGGGTGTGTGTGTGTGTGTGTGTGTGTGTATGAGAGAGTCTGATAGAGAGTGTGTGTGTTAGTGTGTTTGAAAGGGATAGTGTGTGTGTTTGAGAGTGTGTGTATGAGAGTCTAAAGGAGAGAGAGAGAGAGAGAGAGAGAGTGTGTGTGTGTATATGAGAGAGTCTGAGAGAGAGTGTGTCTGTGTGTGTGTGTGAGTGTGTTTATGAGAGAGTCTGAGAGAGAGAGAGAGAGAGAGAGAGAGAGAGTGTGTGTGTGTGTGTATATGAGAGAGTCTGAGAGAGAGTGTGTGTGTGTGTGTATATGAGAGAGTCTGAGAGAGAGTGTGTCTGTGTGTGTGTGTGAGTGTGTTTATGAGAGAGTCTGAGAGAGAGAGAGAGAGAGAGAGAGAGAGTGTGTGTGTGTGTGTATATGAGAGAGTCTGAGAGAGAGTGTGTGTGTGTGTGTGTGTGCGTGTGAGAGAGTCTGAGAGAGAGAGAGAGCGTGTGTGTGTGTGTGTATGAGAGAGTCTGAGAGAGAGAGAGAGCGTGTGTGTGTGTGTATATGAGAGAGTCTGAGAGAGAGAGTGTGTGTGTGTGTGTGTGTGTGTGTGTGTATGAGAGAGTCTGAGAGAGAGAGAGAGAGCGTGTGTGTGTGTGTGTGTGTGTGTGTGTTTCAATCAAAATGCTGGTAGCTTTCAGAAATTTGCAGAATAATTTATTTATTTATTATAATCTGGATACTACATTTACTATATTTCCAGTTATTACAGAAAAAAAAGAAAACGTAGAAAATAACGCAAAAATAAATAAGATATATAATTTTTGTTATTAAAAATACGAAGAAAAAAATGCAAATTGCAAAGATGCAAATGAAATACAAAATGCTTCATTAAGTAATCAAGTAGGTTTAAGTATCCAGGTACAAAATACTACGGAAATTGAGTAATCAAATGTAAAATAAAACACTGCATAGTCTTCACTGTATAAATTAAATATAGATCCATGTTTTCCCTGAGATTCCTTGGCTCATGTGGAGTTAAATTCATACCAAAATGTATGCAATTTTAAATTAACCAAACACACACACACACACACACACACACAGTTCCTCATTTTGCATCTTTTATGGTTGGCCCCTTAATTCCTGCTTGCATCGTTGTGTATATTAAGTGTTGTGTTGTGAATCTCTGTGCCTCCTGCAGGATCATGGGCCTCTACGCATCCGTGGTGCTGGTGATCGGGAAGTTCGTCCGCGAGTTCTTCAGCGGCATCTCACACGCCATCATGTTCGAAGAGCTTCCGTGCGTCGACCGCATCCTCAAACTCTGCACAGACATCTTCCTGGTGCGGGAAACCGGCGAGCTGGAGCTGGAGGAGGACCTGTACGCCAAACTCATCTTCCTTTACCGCTCGCCGGAGACCATGATCAAGTGGACGAGGGAGAAGACCAAATGAGCCTCCTGGGATTGACTAAAAAACCCAACGATCCCAAAGAAGGATGCTGCTTCTCACAGGAGGGCTGTATTAAAGACTGCGAGGTTCAGCTGCCTACTACGAGACCTTCAGGTGAAACCGCTGTACCAAAGCGTCCTGACCGAGAGCCGAGGCTTTAATGAGCTGTAGCGCCACCTGTCTGTCGGGAGATTCGTTAATCATGCGATGTGCAATATACTGTCCTGGAAGCTGTCCGTAAACTTGAACAGAGAAGGGAGACGGTGACTGAAGACTAGCCACTTTTTTTAATCTGAGAAAACTGGCCCCAGAAGTGCTTGGCTTCGTGAGACGACACAACATTGAAATACTGATCTCTCCGAGCTCGATTTAAGGCTTGAACGGAGGACTGAAGTATACGCTCATCAGGATTCGTCGTGTGATTGTGGACCAATATCACGAGCATAACGCACATTCTGGAAACCAAATGTTGTCTTATTTGTCTGTCTACCTGTTGCACTTTTTAGTTTTTGTTTAAACGTATATTTAAATGACTATTTTTTATGCATAATTCTGCAGAAACTCAGACGTCACTGTAAAAGGCATTCGAAATCACAGATTCTCTTTATTCAATGATATTCTGAAACCAAGCAAATCTACAAAGTTTCCTTGCAATTTCAAAGCACACCTTCTCATTAAAAAACGAAAACAAACTGCAACAAGAACTAAGGTTGTTTCACATGTTCATTTAAGGCATTAGATGCATTTATTTGCGGCATCCTGCTTCATTTTCTGACAAGGTTTCACATGAAAAAGTTAAGAATGAATGGAATAAGTTTAAATAATATTAAAGCTACAAACACAATGTACAGTAAATACCTTCCCTTTTTTTTTTAAGGTAAGACAGGCACTGTTACTTGATTCCAGCATAGAGAATATTCCTATGATAGTGTATAACTTAAAATAATGAGTTGTATAGTATTGAAATACTGTACATATAAAGACTCCTGATTCTCCCACAGAAGCTGTTCGTCAGGTTTGGGTTTATGCAAGCTTGTATCCTCCATGCAATAAAAGATCAATAAAAATAAAGGTCACTGCAACTTTAAGCTCACAATTTGGACTATTTATTTTTATATATTTTGCAGTGAAAAGAAAAATTCTGACTTTCATGGTTTTGTTGCAGTTAACATTATAGGATAAGGGCAAACCTAAATATGCATAATTAAAAGAGGATGACGATGCATAAACCTGCTGCTTTTCTTCTCGGGATGACTTTTCTCTCCTTAACAGTTCTGAAAGCATCTTAAAACCATAAACACCTCCAGTACAGGAACATAATGTTTGGGGATCATGCTTGCTCCTTCACAGAGGAGCGTCCGGCTGCAGATGTGGAGCATGTTTGGTAGACTCAATTTTTTTTTACATATTTATTAAACCGGTCATTATGTCCTGACAGTAGAATATGAGACAGATAATCTGTGAAAAAATCAAGCTCCTCTGGCTCCTCCCAGTGTCCTATTGCCATTTGCAGAAAGTCATGCGCTCCCGGTAAAAAACAACCAATCAGAGCTGCGGTCCGTAACTTTGTTTGTGTTCAAAATGTAGAAAAATGAACATAATAAGCGAGTACACCATGAATACATTTTCCAAACCGTGTTTTTAGCTAGTCCTGAATCACTAGGGTGCACCTATAATAAATGCTTATATTCGGACTATTTTAGATTGCTTCGGGGATACCGCGGCGGAGTAACCCAGTACCTTTGTGATTCTTCATAGACATAAACAGAGAGAAGTAGTTCCGGCTACGATGTTCTTCCGCAAGACGCAAGCAGTTCTGTTTATTAACCGCTAGAGCGTCAAAAGTTACCGACCGCAGCTTTAAGGTATTATAATGAATGCATAGTGTTGTATCGTCTCACGAGTAATCATAACAACTGTTTTAATGCATTATAATATTTACTTATTTGTGGTTATAGCTTTTAAGATGATGATGACTAATAACACACAATGAACACAATGCATCCCTCATTTACATACGTGACAACATTGTATGGGTTATAATTATGAATTTTTCTTTTATACCAAAAATCATTAGGATATCAAGTAAATATCATGTTCCATGAAGACATTTTCTAAATTTCCTACTGTAAATATATAAATATTTATATAATAAATATATAAATATATTTTTCATTAGTAATAAGCGTTGCTAAGAAATCATTTGGAAAACGACTTTCTCATTATTTAGAGACTTTCTCATTATTATTATTATTATTTTTTTTGCTCCCTCAGATTCCAGATTTTTAAATACTGTCCTCTTGACAAATACATCAATGGAAAGATTTCTTTATTCAGCTTAAATCTCAATTTCGAAAAATTACACTTAAGACGTGGTCTTATAAATCTAATAACAAAACAAACTGTCTTAATGTAATCACACGGAGAAAATACGGTGATTTTTTTTTTTTATGTGGCACTTTGGTAATAACGTGTATAACGGTTCGCATGTATATTAAACAATTGATCAACTTATCCACCCCATAATAATATTATTAACAAACTTTGATGCCATAAATAGGGTATGATTTAAATATGAGCATCTCTCCACAAACATCTACATTTCTGTCTCTTTTCAAGTGTTAGAGTATATAATTAGTTGTATTTATAGGGGTTATTAAAGAAACCCCTGGACCTCACTAATTGTCAAAGCCTGGCTAAGGCCATGCTCGTAACCGTGCAGAAGCTGCTCCGTGGACACGCAGTCCTCGCTCCCGCTGAACCACGCACACACGCGCGCGCGCACACACACACTTCCGCCGCCACATGGTCTATGAGCATACATGGTCTCCTCTGTGCAGATGCAGCAGAACTTGTGCTCGATCTCTGAGCACAGAAGCAGGACACGGTCATGTGTGGTGATGCACCTGTGACTGAAACAACACACGCCGGAGAATTCTCCATTTCTATATACATGTTTTAATATATGGTTACGGTAAGCATGCAATTATGCTTTATTACTACCAAATGTTCTTCTTTGATTTATTTATGTGTGTGTGTGTGTGTGTGTGTGTGTGTGTGTGTGTGTGTGTGTAAATGCAAAGTTTGTAGTTCTTTTCTGATTTATAATTATATGATGAGAATTGTAATTAATAACCCAATCTATTTCATGCACATTTTTGTATACCTTTGAGCTAACTTACACTGACTTCAATAAAATAACCGTACCATATTGATCTAAAAAATGTCGGCTGAAGGAAGTATACAACTCGATTATAACAAATATAGTTAATTTGTAATAACATTTAATCTTTAATTTATGTTTCCCTTTTTCCTATACGTATGATTTTCTGTTGTTGTTTTTTTAACATTTAATTTTTTAAAACTTTTATTTACTTATTCTTTCGTTTTCTATAATTACTTATTTTAATTTTAATTATTCAAGCATTTATTTTTGTATTTATTTACTCCCATATGTATTTATTTCCAGATTTATTCGTTTATTTAAAAAAATTGTTTAAAAAAAAATATTTTGCCAAAAAAAAAAATATATATATATATATATACATTGTAAATAAATATATGTAAAGACTAAAAAAAAAACACTAAATATATATATATATATATATATATATATGAGAGAATAAGTAAATGAAGGTTAAGAATAATAAAAACAATACAACACGTCAAGGAAAACGTAATTTAAAAAAAAAAATCAGGGTTAAATTTCATTAAAAATGAATGTTTTTATCGAGTCATTTATTTTCTTTATCTACATTTATTCATTTTTTAATTTCTGCAGATTTGGTCCTCCATATTTAGTGAGCTTATTTTCTATAAAGGTATAAAGTATTTAATGTGTATTTTCAATGTAGTTCACATTAAGAGATCGCTTCAGTTGTGTTCAAACTCATTTTACTAACATGAATGAGAAAATAGTTCATGGAAGAATACTGTAAGTTTAGTTTTCTAATACATGTTTTGTTGTTGTTGTTGTTTTCTTCACTGCTGATGTATTTAACACATGTACACTTCGGCAGTGTGAGCACATCTGATTATAGATATATACACAAACACACACATGATATGCAAAAATATACAAAGAATTAAAAATACCAGTACATATTAAATGGTTGGCATTTCTTTAATAAACATTTGCCAAAGGGGAAAAAAAAAACATCTTCATACAAAAGACATTGTTGCTCATCTCCTCGAAATCAGTCTCTTTCAGTGAATCAATGTCTGTAGACGAGAGCTGGCGAGAGAAACGGCTTTGATCGTTCACTCGCTCAGCTCAGAAGTGCTAGCCTTGTGACAGAGACCATCATTAATGAATCATTAGAAGAAAAAAAATGACTGACCAAAAAAAAAAAAAAGGGAACGAAAAAAAGGAAAGGACTTCCGTTACTGGTCGTGTGTGCAGATACAGCACATTCCTCCGTCACACCTTCACTAGTTTCCACCTACTTTATTCAGTAGTGCAAAACATCATTATAACACTAGTCCGAGACGCTCATAAAAACACTTCCCCGGGCACGGCAAGTGCACACGCAAAGGTACAGTTTTAATTTAAAAGACAGCAGTAGAACCGATTACAAAACTCAATCGCAGGGGAACCGGAAACAGCTCTGGAAACGCAAAAGATGTGTCCCCGCGAGCTGTTCCTCCAGTTCTGCTTGGTGCTGGTTCGGGGAGACGTCAGAAAGGGAGTCCTCTGCCCCGCAGCGCTGCCGTGTTCACATGGGGAACGTACCCGAGCGGGAGCGACTGTGAGGGGGAAGTCCAGGCCTGCGGCGGAGCGGGAACAGGAGGCGGCGGCCCGCTGGGATTGTACTCGAAGCGATGGTCCTGGTCTCCGCTGAACACCATGCTGCTGTGGGCCAGAGGCGGGTGGCCCCCCATCATGTGCCCGAGGTAGCTGTCTGCGTATCCGAACGGAGGCGGCGGCCGGCTGAAGTCCGTCCCGTAGCCGGGTCCCTCCGGAGGTCTGGGAGCGTCTCCTGGGGCTCGCTCCGGCTGGGGCTCGGGGGCCTGTCGGTAGTCCAGGTCTGCGCAGGGGGGCGGCTCTGGAGGTTCTGGGGGTCTCTGGTCCGGCGGGAGGATGGAGAGAGACTCTAGAGGTCTGGAGGACGAGCCGCTGACTTCACACACTGCAGAAACACACACGGAAACAGCTGAAATCTCACACTTCCTGCTGAAGAGCCGATGAGAAGCATTCGACTGATTTCACCCATTCACTCAAATGTAATGGTTCGGCACTTTTTAAAAAATGTTTTGTGGTTTTGAATAAAAACGAGCAAACCGTACAATTGGTTACAACGTGTTGATGTTAACAGAAGAAATGATCACAGATTTATAAGACAGCAGAAGAAAGGGTTACAGAAACCAAACACTGAATGCATTTTTGCTTTTGAAAAGTGGAATGAAATAAGTTGGGAGACGAGAGAATAAATGTTTTGCACTTTAGTGTTGTGTTTTGAGAGCACCGTTTCATGTACACTGCTGTTTAAAAGTTAAGGATCTGTAAGATATTTAATTTTTTTTGCTCAAGGCTGCATTTATTTGACCAAAAATACAGAAAAAAACTAATATTGTAAAATATTTCTACCATTTAACATGTTTTCTGTGTGAATCTGTGTTAAAGTGTAATGTATTTCTGTGATGCTCCGCTGCATTTTCAGCATCATTCCTCCAGTCTTCAGTGTCACATGATCTTCAGAAATCAGAATAATATGATGATTTACTGCTCAAGAAACATTTCTGATTATTACCAATGTTAAACACAGTTGTGCTGCTCAATATTTGTTTTAAGGAGTGTGTGATCCTTTTTTAAAAGGAGTTTTTGATGAATAAAAAAAAAAAATGTGAATACATTATTAATCCAAGTAATTTCTAATTCCAAAGTGATATCCCTACACTGATAATATGAGATTCCCGACACAGCCAAGATGTTCAGGATGACGTGTCATTACCTGGAGACACAGGGCTGGGCTCAGGTGGAGGTGCAGGGTTTGAGACGCCCCCCTCGCCCCCCTCGAACCCCATGACCTCTCCCTTGAGGAGCTGAGCGAGGAGCATGGTGACGGCGGTCTGTGTGACCGAGGCCTCTCCGTCGCTCTGGACCGACTGCTGCGGGGCGGGGGGCGAAGGCGGCTTGGGCATGGGTGGGGTGCGGGGCGGCTGGGGGGGTTTGGACACTTTGGGGAGCGGAGGCGGCTCCGGGGGTCTCTCAGACTCCAGCGGTGCGGGGGGCAAGGCCTGCGTCAGCTGCTGAAGCGTCTCCGGGTTCATCGTGGACCCCCCCGGGCCGCTCTTGGACTGCAGGAGGTTCAGAAGCACAGCCAGCTGCTCGGGGGTCAGCTGTGAGGTGGGGGCTTTGGGGTCTAGAAGAAACAGACGAGGGAAGATTGAACGGTTTGATCAATACCAGCTCAACACTAACAACACTAGTGACGTCCTGTTCAAAAGCTGCTTCTCTTTAGTGAACTGAGCAGTTAGGTTACTCAAAGCTCATGTTCGGACATGCATGACAGTCAAAAAGAGGCGAAATACCAGTGCATACGATCCTAACACATTCACTTGCATGCTTTAGAAGTCATCACTTGGTGCTTTAATAATAGATCAAATTATTCAGTATATGTGTGAGTGAATTGCTTTTTTCATTTTTTACGTTTCTTTGAAACACAGAAAAGACGACTACATTAATTAACAAATGCATTTCCTTTAAGATCAGTTGCATAAGTCTTGTAGAGTTTCTTATCTTCCTCTAGGTCTATATTCACGGCTTATTCAAAATAAACTAAGATGACTAAACTTGGATTTTCCCATTGTCCCATTTTGTGATCACACAGCTCTTGGTAGATTGCTTTGGTCATCGCTGAGCCTTTTTAGATCATGCTTTTATTTGTGCACTGTCAGAACTTTAAACTCCCATCTGTGCATTTATGAGATTGTGCTTTAATGCTAATACGCCGGTTTAGTAAATCTGACTCCTAGTGTTTTCCAATCTGGTCACATTTTAATCGTGGTGTAGTGTATTCCAGTCTTTACTGACTGCTATGAGACGATGTGATCCTCCACCACGCTGCTACGGTGCTGAGGAGCAGCCGAGGTGTAATGAGGGAGTTCTGGGTAGTTTCTGACCCGGGACAGGAGAGTAACTGGTGTGTGAGGGACATCAGTGTCAGTGCAGGTGTTTTTACCCAGCAGGGCCACAGCGGCAGCAGCACTCGGACCCTTGTGTGCTCCGGCGGAGGGGAAACCCTGCGGTGTGTTACTGCGGCTGTCGTCCAGACCCAGCTCCTTCCGAGGGGCTTTAGGAGCGCTCAGCTCCTCCGGCATCTGCTTCTGCCGCCGCCGCTTCTTACTCCACAGCTCATGACAGTCCTGCCACAGAGGAAGACTAGAGAGAGAGAGAGAGAGAGAGAGAGAGAGAGAGAGAGAGAGAGAGAGAGAGAGAGAGAGAGAGAGAGAGAGAGAGAGAGAGAGAGAGAGAGAGAGAGAGAGAGAGAGAGAGAGAGAGAGAGAGAGAGAGAGAGAGAGAGAGAGAGAGAGAGAGAGCATCAGATCACACTGAGGGGCAGAGCTCAAACACTGGCATCTGAGAACAAATAAAGCATGCATTAATTCACTGAAACTAAAGTTAATTATTATTCAGAACTATGAGAGAGAGAGAAAAAAAAGCACAATTTGAAAAAACAAAATAAAAACACCTTAGTTCTAGGTTTAGTTTATTACTGTTTTAAAAGGTTTTCATTTACTTTACAAAATAACATTAATTGCGACTATCTCACAGTTCACTTTTTTTCTAGTAACTCCAGGTTTCTCAAATTACAACTTTTTCCTCTCTGCAGAGAATTTTTTTTTTTTTTTCAAAGGTTTGCAAAGGGCAGAAAAAAAATTCCCAAAATCCCTGGAATACTCCCCCAAATCCTGAAAAGTTTCCAAAAAATCCTGGAAGTTTTCCACCTTTTTGCAACCCAATTTTTTTTTGTAGTTAATTGCAACTCTCTCTCTTTTTATATTGCAGCTGCAAGCTTACATCTCACAATTCAGACTTTGTTTGCTCAGAACTTTGTATTTATATATTGCTATTTTGTTTCCTCCCGCTATGGAATAAAAAAATAAAAAAGTTACAAATAGCGAAAGCACACCAATTAAAAGCATAGCTGCTTACAAAATAAAAAAGAATCTGGTATATTATAATCAAACAGGGTAAAAGCAAGAACAGCAGGATGTCATACTCTGGGGGGGGCATCTTGGTGGGGTCCACGTCTTTGAGGAAGTCACTTCTGAGCGCTTGTTCTGCAGTGCAGCGTTTGCTCGGGTCCAGCGCAAGCATGTGGTCGAACAGATCCAGGGCCATCAGAGGAATACTGAAACATTCATGTGATAAAGATATCCCCCTGAAGATAGCACTCACACCAGTCTTTACAGAACATTACACGTCTAAAAGTCATGCTGTAAAGTAATTTACAATTACAGCAGAACTCTAGGATAATTCTAAAATCTGGTAAAAGATTAGGGTTTGAAATATTTGCAGGTTTTATGAAGGTAAATCAAAAGACATTTAATCACTTTAAGACCAAATTTAAGGAATGAATCGAATGGAACACAATACTCAATTTAGCATCTAAATGCAAATGTATCAGCAACACTTTAAAGTTTGTAAGAAGTGATGCAAATCTGTTGCTTTTACAGTGTTTCTGTCTCGTCTTCCAGTGCAAATGTCTGAAGATTCTTGAAATTAAAGCACATTTACTTGAGAAGCAAAATGACAAAACAGGAAGAGAAAATGATCAAAATGAAGCGAGTCGGAATAAAACGAAATTCAAAGATTTCATTCCCTACTCCTGTTTTAATCATAAATTCACTTAATTTTGTATCAGTTTCTCAGAAAACAGTACTCCATGTTTAATTTGCATCTAGAAGTAAATGGTTCAATTTAATTTAAGCACGTTTTGATTTTGGAACTGGAAAACACCACACAGACAGATACCAGTGTTTCATCCAACGCCACGATTCATGACTTTCTGATTCTGGCTGTAATTGTGGAAGGGTGAGTTAAGACACGATGTTCATTTAACCCTTTGTAGTCATGAGCTAGAACGCCCTTAAAACAGACCAGACTGGTTTGATTCATTTCTGGTTACTCACAAAGCGAACTCCTCCCTTAACCTCCGCCGGTATTGTTTCTTTGGTTTGATGGTGTTGAAGTAGGGCAGCTTGATCACGTCGGGCCACACAGCGGGGCACGGGCTGCCACAGATACGGCTGGATCGGACACACACACACACACACACACACACAGGTCAGCTGAATCTCAGACTGTGAACGGGAACATCCCGTCTGGATCCAGCTCCTCGTACCTGATGAGCTCCAGCTGCGCCAGCTCCTGGTTGGCCTGAAAGATGGGCTTCTTTGTGAAAAGCTCTCCCAGGATGCACCTGTGTGACAGGGAGGGTGTAAACAGGTGGAGTCTGGAGGGACGTGTGTATTAACAGCTCAGTTTCCTCACTCACCCGCAGCTCCACATGTCGATGGCTGGCGTGTACCGCTCTTCTCCCAGCAGCAGCTCGGGCGGACGATACCACAGAGTGATCACTTTATTAGTGTACGGCCGGCTGGGGAACACACACACACACACACACACACGGGACAGTCAGAGTCTGCTCGGTTCACTCGAATCATTACGGCTTGCTGAATCACATGGAGAGACGTACCTCTCTTCAGAGTTATACAGACGAGCCAATCCGAAATCTGCCAGCTTGATCTGACCCCTGCAGGACAGCACACACACGTTAGATCTGCTGTAATGTGAAAGTCTAGTCCACAATGATCTGATCTAATGGTGGTCAGTACTCTATTTAACCAACACTTTTCACCACTAGCTTCAGATTCTAAAGGGTTAAAAGAGCCTAGACCACTTTAAGTGGACCAAAAAATATAAGAACCCAGTTGACTTTGCACTCAACCCATTGTGGACTCCAATCCCATTTTGGTCCATTAGGCTGCATTAGGCTAAAAAGTCTTAAATACCCAGATCTGATATGTTTGCATTCACTTTAGACACGACTGGTGTCCCATATCTGTGTTAAAATACATCCCCACCCAGAAGGATTGTCTGCACTGATCGCTTTACTACACTATATCACTATAATTCACATCAAGTATTTCTATAATTCACAGGGCAGGGGTTGAAAACCAGCTCCTGAATGGACAATTTCTTACCGATCTAAAGTTTCCATCTCAATAAAACGCAAGCAGAAACAGCACACTGGTATTAAAAACACCACTTTTATGGGAACGTGTCACCCTTACATTGGGCGAGCAAGCTCTCTCTCTCTCTCTCTCTCTCTCTCTCTCTCTCTCTATATATATATATATTTATTTTTTTTTTTTTTTTTTAAGAAAACGAGCCGTTAAACCACATTTGGAAGCGACTCAGATCGAATGCGAAAAAACGTGTGCACCAAATTCTGATCTGTGTCAGATGTTAGCAAAATGCTGATCTGGGTGAGATACAACATTGGTGAGAACAAAAGTTAATACGTCCCTTATACTGTCATCCTAATAAAACGAGAATAAGCAGCTTATCTGCCTCCATCATAATGTTAATTCACATTCAAGCTAATATTCTAAGGCTAGAAGGCAGTTAATCTGGTGTGCACTGACTTGTTGTTGAGCAGGATGTTGGAGCACTTGATGTCTCTGTGCAGGAAGTTCTTCTTGTGGCAGTAGTCCAGTCCCTCCAGCAGCTGCCTCATGAAAGACTTGATGTGGCTCTCGTTGAAGTGCACCAGACCGGACTCCAGCAGACCCATCAGATCGTGGTCCATGTACTCAAACACCAGGTAAAACGCCCCTGAGAGAAGACAACACTGTTATCACATGGACTCAGCCAGGAGAAACTCTGAAGGGCCATTTCCAAGCGATACCTTTGTCGTTCTTGAAGTCTAAGGCGTCCTCCTTGTCAGTGACGATCTCCTTCATGTTGATGATGCTCTTGTGGTTGAGCTGCCGCAGGATCTTGATCTCTCTGATGGCTGTGATGGGAAAGCCCTCCTTCTCGTTGTCCAAACGCACCTTCTTGAGGGCCACCAACTCGGCTGAATACACAAAACCAGAAAGACAGATGAGCTACATTAAGTGATTAAAGGTCTGAGAATGCATTAGAGTTCAAATTAAAGCACTAGAGCACGGACTTCAATACTACTGTTAGGGTATATACAGACGTTTGAGAACATCTCACCGGTGTCTTTGTCCTTGGCTTTGTACACCTGTCCATAAGTGCCTTCTCCAGTGATCCCAATGATCTCAAACTTGTCCACGCACCGCTTTCCCCAATCGATCTCCGTCTCCTTGATCTCTCCGAAGCGTGGGCCACATATTCTGCAGAACAGACGCAGGTGAGGTTTAACGCTGCTAAACTGAGTAGATGTCAGTGTTTGACTACATACTTGGGTCTCTTCCGTGGGATGGGCGTCTTTTTGTCATCGGGCGGGCTGTGGGGCGAACCAGGGGCGATACCCAGGAGCTCTGGAGGAAGCGGGAGGTCTGCAAGGAGCTGACGGGCTTTCCTTTCGGGTTTCTTCTTTCCTGAGGTTGCTGAAGACTCCTTCAAGACACTGTCATAGGAGGAAAAAAAAAAGGAGTATTTCAGTGTATGTATATGTAAAAACAAAGCACAATCCAACACAGTGTGGATCCAAGGCTTCTAAAAGTCTTAAAGTCTCAATCCAACCCCCCAAACAAATCAGAGCAGAAAGTCTTAAAGTCATGGCGCTACATGATGTATGCACTGCAAAGAAAGGTAACCTAATATCCTCCACAGTATTTTTGCCTTGTTTTGTGGGACAAACATCAAAATACATTTACCGGAGATGGAAAATGAACACATGAAGTCTTGTTTTCTGAGAAAGTGTACAAAACCAAGTGAGTTTGCCAATCTTCCAATGAGGAATGAAAACATGTTTTCCTTTGAATGAAGCTAGTCTTTTGAGCTCACTGGCAAATATTTGTTCTTTTAATCATACTCACATTTTGATAAATTCCTCATAATTCCTTAAGTCTTTAGACATTAACGCTGGACAACAAGACAGAAATACTGAGAAAAGACTGTAGAGTAGACGTTCTTTTCATATTCTAGCTGAGCTTGTATTTTCAAACGGTTGTTAAAAACTCATTTATACATTAGCAATTACAGATTATACTGATGTACTGTGTTCCCTTCAATTCGGCCACTGTACTTTCTTCACTTAAATGGGTCTTTAAAAATTGAGAACCTGCAAAAACCTTGGGGAACTTATAAAGCAATGAAGTGAAATACTCGAGATGCTCTGTTTTCAGAGATCAGTGTTGGAGACGCACCTGTCGCTTCCGTCCAGATGATCCAGATGGTTGTCTGTCAGAGGAAGAGAAGCTACAGCTGGAGCAGATGCTTTCTCTCGCTCCTTGTCTTTCAGCTGCACGGTCTGTCCTCCCTTCTTCTTCTCCTCCTTCACCTTGGCTTCTCTGCCGGACTGAGAGGCGTCTGAGCTCCTCTTGACGGGTCGCTCCACAGGAGACTGCGGCTGACTGGACACCGGGGTTCTGGGGCCCTTCTCGGCCCCCGGCGGAGGCGGTGATGGGGGTCTGGTCTTCTTGGTGTGGTTGGTGACAGGGCTGGGCTGAGGAGCGCTGGAGGAGGACGAGGAGCCCTTGGTTGGGGTGGAGGTGTTGCTGGAGTTTTTGACGCGGGCGGCTTCGGCGGCCTTGACTCTCTTCTGCTTGCTGAGTTCGGCGGCCAGGCTGCTCTTCAGGGTCAGGGAGCTGGGGGACAGACTGGACGGCCGACTCTGGGACCGTGAGTGTCTGTGACGGCTGTGCGAGCGAGAGTGACGCGTCGACTGGTACGGGCTCCTGCTGCGCGACTTTCCCGTCCGCCTGAAAGCAACAGCACAATTAATGATGATCTGCACGATCTGTTTTCCATTGAAGATGGAATTAGAAATTATATTAGACCTTCTTGCCTTATCTTTTGCATACAAAGAAAACAGAGACCATCAAGCTCCAAAAAATGTCAAAAGCACCATAAAAAGCCACAAGAAGTCAGTTAATGACATATTTAAACTATATTACAAACAAGCCTTCTGAAGTCATGCGATAGCATTGTGTCAGTCATTTCTGAGCAAACACGGAGGAACGATATCATTGGAGTAACTTTCCTAATGTGTTTTTTCGCTTCTGATGAACGAAAACCATTAACTGTAGAGTCGCACGATTCTGGAGAAACTGAGGATCACGATTAAATAATGAATAAATAAAAATAGAGGATGATTCTGAATAGACAACTAAACAAAATAACATTTACTTAATTGCTGCAGTCTATTAAAAAACATCCAATTAATTTGAATGATCTTTTCTTGTTCTCCAGTTGAATGAATAATTCAATGACTCAGTAAATCAGTGTTTTTGAATGATGAGTGAATGATTTAACGAGTCACTAATAAAGGCTTTGCTTGTTTCTTTACAGGATTAATCAGGGGGTGCTTCTCAATTCTTATTTGTGGATCCTCATTTCCTTTCTTCACGTCTGAGCTCCACTCCTTCAGGATTCAAGGGAAGTGAGGAAAACACCCGAGGAAGGAGGAGCTGAATCAAATGAAATGATAAATCCTTGAGTGATATATCCTTTATAATCTCTTGAGGTAATGATTCAATGTGATCTCATTAAGGCTTCGCTTGTTTCATTATTGGATGAAGCAACGTTTTTTAATTTACTTTTGATTTACTCTATTCTGATCACTACAATGGACATCAGTGTTTATATCCGAACTATAACATTTATATAACTATAACGTTTATCCCAGTACTTCGGTCATAGTTTGAATGTTTGCTGTGATTGTACTTCTCAATGGTTTAATCGAAATGGGGAAATCACTGTCATTTAGGAATAAGATCTCGTGGGTGTTTGAATTGAGATCACAATCTTTTAACAATTACTCACGCAGCTTTAATTGGCAACCAATCAGAATCTACCTGACTTCAACATTTAAGGCAGCAAACAATATAAATACAGCGCACCTTTATGCATCGAGGTTAACATATGTACAAATTCAAACTTAATGAGGTTTGAATGTGTGAAATCTATTTTTGACGGATCAGTGGAGGGAATGATTTCTATCTTGAATAGTGAAATTAAAAGTCGCACACACAGAGAGAGGCTACCAAAATATCAAGAATCCCCGCAAATTGTCAAGGCCCTGTGCATCAAGCAAACGGCTCACCGTGTCTGAACTGACATTGCTCATTTCTATAAAGCTGTGTTGGCTGATATTGAGAAATCTCTTTGAGAATGACTGATATCTGGATGTCGTTTTGAAAACCCCTTGGGTCTGTTCCCCACTCACATCTCTTTTATGGCTTAAGATGTCTAACAATATAGTCTACGAGTCTTACTGACTAATTTTATGAATCAAATTTTACTATATTTGGCGCTTGAAAGCATGTGGTTAGTGTAAGTTCACAGTGCAGAAAACAGCATTTCGAGTCTTCCAGCAGAAAGTCATACACTACCATTTAACATGTCTGAAGCCAGCCCGATGTTTTAATTAAGAGTTTTATTAAGCAAGGATGCATTAAACTGATAAGTGACAAAAGTGACACTCTAAAATGCTTACCGTGAACATCATACTAATAAAGTATACCATCTATAAAAAAAAAAATCAGATGAGCCCTGAATATGAATGCAACTCGTTTAATAACACGTTAAGCCTTTTCCTACCATAGAAAACAGTTATAAGAAAACGCTTAATGTGGCTCAATGTACTAAGACAGCGATTTTTAAAAACCAAACTTACTAAACATTATACTAATACAGTATACTATGTGCAAAAAAAAAAAAAAAAAAAAAAGGTTGAGCCCTGATTATGAATGCAAGTCGTTTAATAACACGTTAATAAAGGTAGAGATAAAGGCTTAACGTGTTATTAAATGCGTTGAATTCATATTCGGGGATCATCTGAATTTTTGTAGATAGTATACTTTATTAATATGATGTTTAGTGAGTTTGGTCTGTTAATATCACTGTATTAGTACATTAAACCACGTTAAGCGTTTTTCACGTTAAGCGTTTTAGAATGTCCTGATGACCTCAAATTAGATGTATTGCCGCGTCACAGGAACCTTTTTACCACAAATTTTGCATATCGGCTCATCTACATCCGCTGCCTCGCCCTTTTCATTGGGTTGAAAGCCGAAATGTTCCCAAACTGGCGACATGACATTAGGTTTTGGGACAAGATCGAGCGCCTCCCATCGTTTCAGCCGGCTTATTCAAAACAAACGAAGCACGCTACAAAGGCTCGCGAGAAAATTACAGTCGTAACCATATTGTATCATTAATTAATTTAACATTGCTTGCACAGTGACAAATTAAAAAAACAAAAAGGCCACAGCCTCATTAAAAATAAATAAATAAATAAATAAACTGAACACTGTGGTTGCCGCAGTTTCTGCGGTTGCTATCTTTCCTCTGCGGTTTGCTTGTCAATAGAGCGATATTACAATATTGCGGTTATCGCGACAGCCCTGAAGTGACAAAAGAAATGTATAAAGGTTATATTACATTTAATCGTTTAACAGACTCTTATCCAAAGCGACTTACAAATGAGGACAATGGAAGCAATCAAAAAAAAAAAAAAAAGAGCAATAATATACAAGTACTATAAGTCTCAGTATAGCTTAAACACAGTACACGTAGCAAGGGCTATAATACATAAGAAAACAGATAGAACAGAAAAAGAATAAAGCAAGCTAGTGTTCGAGGTCTTTTTAAGAATAGAATTAGAATAGTTAGTGCTAAATTTAGAGGGTCAGATAAAGATGGAAGAAACGTGTCGGATGGTCGGAAGATCGTATGTCCACGCACACGGTACGAGTGAGTTTATCTGAGAATCGTATGGACGAGATGATTTACGACACGATTTTACAACCCGCGAATTCCAGAAACAATCGCACCGTGCACGCACAGAAGGATCACTGTATGACATTAAAGTATTGCGAGCGCGATAGAGAGCACACACATCCAATGCATTCGAATCGCTCTCGCTGTACTTTGATGTTATACAGGTGATCATTCTGTGCAGCGCTGTTTCAAGTCGAACGTGCCTACCGTATTTTTCTGACTATAAGTCGCATTCATTCAGAACCAAGAGAAAACATCACTATCTACAGCCGCGAGAGGGCGCTCTATGCTGCTCAGTGTAGACTACAGGAGAACTGAGCAGCATCTCTGGCATCATAGAGCGCCCTCTCACAGCTGTAGACGGTAATGTTTTCTCTTGCTTCATGTCAAATTAATTTTGATAAATAAGTCGCACCTGACTATAAGTCGCAGGACCAGCCAAACTATGAAAAAAGTGCGACTTATAGTCTGGAAAATACGTTAATTTAACTGCTCTCCCTCTCTCAATAACATCATATAAAATATTGATACAAGCTGTGACTGTTTCCTACACGTACAGGTTATTTTTCAGCAATAGGAAACCGGGACGTTTGGTTACCCTGTGTGTGTGTGTGCTTGTATATGGTTTATGAATATCTGAAATAGGTATTACAATGTAAACATGGTTCGTGAGGACAATTCCTGTGCCCTCGTAAACCAAATGGCTTTAAAAAAATACTATACGGTGTTTAATATAAATTAATCATGCATTTTCAGTGATTGATAGAGGTAGTGTATGGGGATATACAGTATAGAATACCGTTACGTTTATGGAGAGTCCCTGTAAACTACATATGCGTGTGTGAGAGAGTGAGCGAGCGAGAGCGAGAGCGAGAGCGAGAACTAAAAGGCATTGGAACACGATGCTAGAAACCTCATACAGCGCTCGCTGTTCCTGTCAGACTTCAGCGAGTTTATCCTCCTGGTCAATAGTCAACATTCGCCGTGGCGCTGCCGTCTTATTCTTTCTTCTTCTGTGGTTTTCCTAGTTTGTGATTGGTCAATTTCAGATAAATCAACAAATCGGCTCGTTTAACCGCACACATGTCACGAATTCAAACCGACAGCTCACAAACTTTTTAGACATGTTTAAAAATGATCGGGAGGTCGGGAAGTGCTCGTAAGCCACTCTGCTCGTAATTCATCGCAAATGATACGAGCCGAGACCATACAAGCATACGCGATTTCCACACAATTGCATGCGAACTCGTACGACAGCAAAAATCGCAACGTATACACCCGCCTTAAGGAAACTAAACTTTGAATGGTAGTGTGTAGGACTAGATGGTTATGACAAAACATAACAGTTAATTAATCTCTCTAAATTATTACTATTACTAAAGGTCGACCAATGTATCTGTTTTGCAGATTAATCAGCACCGATAGTCTTTCTGTGGCTCTAATAAAGTCTGTATTCTTCATTTATAACACTATAATATAGATCGCTCTTTCTGTTTGCTCCGTTTTTTTAACACTGAACTTCAAACTTATATTTACCTCATTGTTCATTCTTGAAGTCAACTTGTGTCCGTTTGGTGAATAAATAAACTGTTTTAGACCACTGCTCGAGTTTAACGCGACGCGTCCGAAATGTGTATGATACCGGTGAGTTCTCCAAGACTCAACTGCTCTTTTATATTGATTAGATAATCATTAAGTGTTCAAGGATAGAAGCAGTTGAAGTGTGGGATTATACATTGTGCTGGTATAATTGTAGGGCCCTATGTTTTCCGCGATGCAGAAAACGTGGATGGAATTGTGGAATACATTCATAAAAACTGAATTCACAGTTTAACGCGTGTGACAGTCACAGTGATTTCAGCGTCTGCGGTCTTACTAAATGAGGATGAAAACACATGAAGAACATCTCCAAAACTGCTCTGAGAGTCACTTCATGAGCATCTGACTGTTTGATTTTAACAAAAACATCATATCACATATACACATATATTCATGGCAACTCGTCAAAATAAAAGTCTGGTTTTGAAGTATTTTTGAGTAGAATTTACATAACCTATATAAATGACACAAGATTTCTTCCATGTTTTAATTAATAGTAAATCCCCTTAGTTTGCCAAAAAAAAAAAAGAGGTTTGCTTAATTTTCAGTAATTAAAAGACAAATAAAAGTTGTTGCATGCCTTAATTTGATAACAAAAATGTAAATACAATTTTTGAAAGAAAAAAATCATGAGGCTTCTTTAAGAGAAAAGAAAAATACGTTGCTTTATGCGTTCAAATAATTAGACATGCTAAAACATAATTTGTTAACAAAAGACATTTCATAGGGCTCTAATCATGTAATACGTGAAATGTGAAAATAGTATAAGTTTCATGGTTTTAAATTATTCGATTAAAGTATTAGTGTGGTCCAACCTAGCTATCGGTAAAATATCGGTCGACCTCTAACGATTACGACAATTTACTTTTGAATGATGTTAATACTTTCTTTGAAGCAACTGCATGCCATATTTTTAGATGAAAATAAGCTAAAAACACTAACTGAAAAACTTGTATTGCTTTTCTTTAGTATTAAGCCTCTAATGTCAATTATACACTGGGTGGGTTTCTTCTTTAAATAAAAAAATAAAAAAATAAAATAAAAAAAAAGTAAACATATAAATGGTATTATAATTTAACTGAAATTGAAACAATGTTAAAACCTTTAAGATAACGTAGAAAGAAAGAAACATCCTAAGCACGCAGAACAACTTAAGTGGACTTTAAGCGATTACTTGCCACTTTGAACGATTATGCAATTGTAACATCCGTAATTATAAATCACAATTAGAAGCTAAATTAATTGTGCAGCCCTAGTAGTGCAAGTGTTTGATCATCATAAACCTCAAACATAAATATAATTTTTGGCTTGACTATTTGTTCAGCGAAGATTAAAAGACTGCTACAATCATCAGCTTCCCTCCAACATCTCTCAAGACAGAAAACAGACATTTAACTCTAATCCAAGACAGTATTCAAATACAGAGATCAGATAAACTTTGGTTTCCTGTACTTATGAAACCACTTACCAAGGCTTTTACCTTGTTACAATGCAAACTGCATTTAAGTGATCTGAGAGTCCTTAATCAATAAATGGAAAGATAAATGCTGAAACTAACTTATATTGTTACCAAACAAGCATTTGAAAAGGAATAGCAAATATGTGGCCTTCATCATAAACGAAACAGCAGTTTAATGCGCAAACACTTTTAGAATTTACTACTAACAAAAGCAATGGAAATAATCCCCAGTTTATGACCACTGTCTCTGCTATTTGCTTGTGCAATCATCTGACAGCAAAGCGGATGGAGCCACATCATGACTGAATCAGCCAATGAAAATTCAGGTAATTTGCTTCTCAAACTGAGATTACACTTATCTGGTTTATAATTACAACCATCATTACGCGTATTAAAACAACTGACGAAGCCCTTTATGAAACTGACTCGGTTCTGAACACAGGAGGAGGAAAGAGACGCTCATGTTGTAAAGTCCAGGCTTCAGAGCGTCATTAAGCTTGACTTCTGTTATAAAGCCTGCGATTCACGTGATCTCCACCAACACGTGTGTGCCTCGCTCTTCACACAGAGTGGAAAGAGTTAACAGTGGGTGCAAAGACTGCAAAGGTCAAATGAATCGAATCAAAAGGTCTTCTACACTTTTGTGCTGATTATAACTAAAATAGTAAACAAATAAAGGTTGTACGGTCTTCAAAAATGCCAGTGATGTCTACAGCAGTCAGAAAATAACAGCACGGTCTGACATTTCCATTGATTGTGAAGTTCTGTCATTTTAAATTTGACTGATTTGGATAAAAAAAAAAAAAAAAAGTGTATAAATTTTAATATGAAAGAACTGTGGTATTCTGTACAGAATGTGAGACTGGAGCTACACCTTTTGTAGGTCTGGGTTATTAAAAAAAACCTGTGCAAATTATACAAAAATAAAAATAAATAAATATACAAAAATGAATTTGCATCTGACAGAGAAAAGCAACAAACACAAGCTGTTATAAAAGTACAATAATATCCTTTTCATAGTTTCAGCCAATTAATACAGCAAGTTTCTACCAAAATACCATATTTATTACAGTTTGTTAAGTTACTATGATAATAATAATAATAATAATAATAATAATAAACAATATTAATAAACGGATCTTTGTTTAACAGTGTAGGTAGATTTATTTCTTTTTAATGTTTTGATTAAAGTAGTGGGAGAAATTATGATTACCCTTAGGATTTGTAATATAAACTATTATACAAAGAGATAGAAAAAAATACAAACGCAACTCATAAAATAGAAGTCACTTCGACAATAAATATAATCTGTGTTACAGTAATCGATAGTAAGATTAGTTTACACTGATTAGCTGAAAAATCATTAAATATAATATTTATTGAAACAATTACGTTTTTTTTTAATTGCTCATACAGTCCACTAAACATCAAGCATGCTTTATATGCATCATTTATGCTAATGTTTAAAGTAAATAACTATTAACCCTATCAGTTAGATACTCGATTCACTCCAATTCGTCGATTCTCGACTCGTTTCGATGATCGAAAGAGTCGGTTCTGTTCAAATTCGACATATTTCGGTCAAACACTCGATTCATTTCAACTCATCGATTCTCGTCACCCGAATTGACCGCTCGGGTTGATTCTTTCACAGAATTTATGTGAACCGACTCAAATCGAATCGAGTCACATGTCGTACTCCTCCCAATATTATCATCAATTATACACCATTTACAAATCCAGTATAGTCGCTAACTAACACACAGTAAGCCGCTCTCCTCCTCGAGCGCTTTAGACGCCCGTGTCTCACCTGTTGTCGGGACTGGGGCTCCGGGAGCGCCGGCGCTGGTACGGGCTGCCGGTGACCTCGCCCTGCTCGTAGGGACTGTGTCGGCCGTAGCTCGGGGACCGGCGCCAGCGGGGGCTGGACGGGGAGCGCTTCCTCTTGCTGCTCGAGTACGAGCTCGGAGACTTCGACACGGTATAGGCGCCGTGCAGCTCTGAATCGCGCCCGTAGTAGGTCGAGCTCGGTGACGGCCTCCTGGGGCTCCTCCTGGAGATGAACGGGAAGTTTGTGTTAGGAGACTCCTGGTATCCGTAGGAGTAGGGCGCCCCGTAGGGACTCTCCGCTGCTCGGAGGCTCGGGCTGCTCCTCCAGTAGGACCGGAGCTCCTCCCGGTCGTCCCGGTAAGCCTGCGGAGGCTCTCTATAGGCAGAAGGAGGATCCTTCTCGGATTTGGACTTGCTTTTGTGTCTCTTCGACTCCTTTTTGTCGGCTTGGGTCGCGGACGAAGGCTTTCTTCCGTTGCTGTCGTGATTCCTCACGCCGCTGCGGGACTTGAGCGCGGGGCTGGACCGGTTCCTCGTCGTCTCCTCCTCCGCCCCGCCGGTCCCGTCCCTCCTCCGTGAGTCCCGGAGCTCGGCTCCGCTCAGCCGGTCCACGGACAGCGTGTCGGTTCTGGGCGACGGGCTCCCGGAGAAGCGCTCGGACTGCGAGCTCACGTCGTCGTACTCCACTAAAGTCCGAACATCCCCGTCGTAAAGCGCCTCGTGCTGTGGCCACAACTGCTGCTGCTTCTCCCGGTGTTTGTGCTTCTTTCTCCGGGAGGAGGAGGACGAGGACCGCCGCTTCTCCCGGTGCCTCTCTCGGCGGCTCTTGCTCCGTCTCTCCCTCTGATTAACGCTACTCTGCGGCGGCGGGCTTCTCCCCCGGCCCTCGCGGGACACGAGCTCCGTGTTCGGCATTTAATATCGCACTTTTATCGCTCGCGTTTCAGTCCCCGGCGAACAAAGCCAAACATTGAAAGCCTCTTCAAGCCCTCTTCTAGCACAGATAACCGTCTGTGTGTTCACACAGCGACCGATCCCGACCGGATCACACCGAATACACCGCATCTAACCATCCCAGCGCACATAGATCGGGAAAAATCCTTAAAAGGCGTCGGAGAAGTCAATAAAAGCCTCGAGTTGTGATCCAGCTCCACGCATCTGATGAAGAGCTTGTGTTAGCAGCTGTGCTAATCTAGTAGATCCGCCTCACAACCGCCTTTAAATCCGCCTCCATGGCTCGGATAGCGCTGTCCTCCCGGTGACGAGGTAAAAACGGCGAGGTGAGCTTTCCAAAGGGAAGAAACCATCGAAAACGTTACTTAAATCCCAACATACTTGTGCGGGTCTGAAACTTCTCGCCCTCTCACACCGACTCACTAACAAGGAAGTAGAGCGCATGGCAGCTCATCGCGGAGTTCAGCTCGGCAGATTCCACACTCCACAGAAAATCAGAAATTCCGTTTAGTCCACAGAGGTAGACTTACGTGTCATTTTATATCTAAAAATAATCTGAATTAAAATACTAACATGGTTATGGGGCTAAATTAAAGCTGTAATCATTCTAAGTACAAAAACAAAAGTAGCGAATCGTGCGCACTCCTGCCGCAAATAGGCCTTTGCTCCGAGGCCTTCAATCAGAGTAGATTTGCTCGAGCTGTGGCACTTACTAACTCCTAAACCTTGCTCACATATGCCGCTGGCAGCAGAGGGCGCCAACATGCGTCTCCTTTTGGACATGTCAGACTTCTGATGTCCATGCAACAGTTTAGAAACGAAGGTGCAGTCATCTCGGTTCAAAGTAGGAGGCGGTGGTGGATCTCGTTCATTGCATGTTTGTTTTTTCTCATCAATAGGAACAAATTCTAGGAAAACTAGTGCTTTTCTTCAAACCTTATCTGCAGACTGACCTTTGGCTGATCTGCTGCTGCATAAAAGGGTAAATGTATTGAAGTAAAACCTGAAAAGTTACTCAACATTTGCTGATTGGGAAAAAAATGTGCCGCTCATTATGCAATAAAGTGATTTTTTTATTATAAAAATAAAGAAAAAAAAGACAAAGTTTAACATATCAAGATCAGTAAATAAGTCGATACACAACTACAGAATATGAATTTAATGAGGATTAATAATAGTTAATAATTAACTAAACATCACACCCAGGTTAATAATTAGAATGGAGGAAATAACACTTACAGAGAAAACATGCTTTCTAACAAGTGACAGACCATAATAAAAAGAAAACAAAAAAGAAAACAAATCTAAAATTAAAACTTTAAAGACATAAATCAAATAACATTTCATCATTTGGTTTACATTTATAATTAATTAAAATTCTTTTATTTAGAGAAATTACATTATATTTTTGGCAATAATGACTAATGCCTTATTACTGCACATTTACAGAAGTAAAACTAACTGTAACAAACTGTCTTTCATATTTCAAAAGGGGTGTTACTAAACCAGAATAAGCTGACCTCAGTTCTGCTGGACCAAAAATTATTATAACAAGAGCACTAATAATGCTGTCATTTCTTATTTATTCAAATCGTTTAATTTAGACAATTTCTTTCTAACAGGCAGTTATATGATTGTGTGTTTCAGCCTTTTACTGACAATAACACTAAAGCAAACTGACCCATAAACTGTGAACAAAGCACAAATCATGTTTTAATTGTCAATTTTTTCAGATTAGTTTCTGATGCTTCCAAATATCACCTTTGAAAATGCCCTTTTTTGCCAGGATTTAAAGAAAAAGGTGAACTTAAATGCAGTTTATACTTTTAGGTTCAATTATAAAACAAACATTGAAATACTAGAGAGAACTGAAATTAAGCTAAATATTCAGGATTTTTAACAGAACAACCTTCCCTTTAAAATGTATGGACGATTTCAGCATGCACAGCCCATGCTACACACACACACACACACACAAAGGACAAAGCTTTTGTAAGCAGATACAGCAGCTGTGTTTGCTACTAAAACCCACAGCCACAGTGATACACGTGTACAATGATACACAGTGATACACATGTGCAGTTATACACAGTGATACACAGTGATACACATGTACAGTGATACACAGTGATACACATGTGCAGTGATACACAGTGATACACAGTGATACACATGTACAGTGATACACAGTGATACACATGTGCAGTGATACACAGTGATACACAGTGATACACATGTACAGTGATACACATGTACAGTGATACACAGTGATACACATGTGCAGTGATACACAGTGATACACAGTGATACACATGTACAGTGATACACAGTGATACACATGTGCAGTGATACACAGTGATACACAGTGATACACAGTGATACACATGTACAGTGATACACAGTGATACACATGTGCAGTGATACACATGTGCAGTGATACACAGTGATACACATGTACAGTGATACACAGTGATACACATGTGCAGTGATACACAGTGATACACGTGTACAGTGATACACAGTGATACAGTGATACACATGTACAGTGATACACATGTACAGTGATACACAGTGATACACATGTGCAGTGATACACATGTGCAGTGATACACAGTGATACACATGTACAGTGATACACAGTGATACACATGTGCAGTGATACACAGTGATACACATGTGCAGTGATACACAGTGATACACATGTACAGTGATACACAGTGATACACATGTACAGTGATACACATGTACAGTGATACACAGTGATACACGTGCAGTGATACACATGTGCAGTGATACACAGTGATACACAGTGATACACGTGTACAGTGATACACAGTGATACGCGTGTACAGTGATACACAGTGATACACGTGTACAGTGATACACAGTGATACACAGTGATACACGTGTACAGTGATACACAGTGATACACATGTACAGTGATACACAGTGATACACAGTGATACACGTGTACAGTGATACACAGTGATACATGTGTACAGTGATACACAGTGATACACTTGTACAGTGATACACAGTGATACAGTGATACACATGTGCAGTGATACACAGTTATACACATGTGCAGTGACACATGTACAGTGATACACATGTGCAGTGATACACAGTGATACACATGTGCAGTGATACACAGTGATACACAGTGATACACGTGTACAGTGATACACAGTGATACACGTGTACAGTGATACACAATGATACACGTGTACAGTGATACACAATGATACACGTGTACAGTGATACACAGTGATACACGTGTACAGTGATACACAGTGATACACGTGTACAGTGATACACAGTGATACACGTGTACAGTGATACACAATGATACACATGTACAGTGATACACAGTGATACACGTGTACAGTGATACACAATGATACACGTGTACAGTGATACAGTGATACACATGTACAGTGATACACAGTGATACACGTGTACAGTGATACACAATGATACACATGTACAGTCATACATAGTGATACACGTGTACAGTGATACACATGTACAGTGATACACAGTGATACACGTGTACAGTGATACACATGTACAGTGATACACATGTAAAGTGATACACAGTGATACACGTGTACAGTGATACACAGTGATACACCTGTACAGTGATACACGTGTACAGTGATACACAGTGATACACGTGTACAGTGATACACGTGTACAGTGATACACATGTGCAGTGATACACAGTGATACACGTGTACAGTGATACACAGTGATACAGTAATACACATACACAGTGATACACGTGTACAGTGATACACAATGATACACATGTACAGTGATACACATGTACAGTGATACACAGTGATACACATGTACAGTGATACACATGTACAGTGATACACAGTGATACACATGTACAGTGATACACAGTGATACAGTAATACACATGTACAGTGATACAGTGATACACGTGTACAGTGATACACAATGATACACATGTACAGTGATACACAGTGATACACATGTACAGTGATACACAATGATACACATGTACAGTGATATACAGTGATACACATGTACAGTGATACACAGTGATACACATGTACAGTGATACACAGTGATGCACATGTACAGTGATACACAGTGATACACATGTACAGTGATACACAGTGATGCACATGTACAGTGATACACAGTGATGCACATGTACAGTGATACACAGTGATACACATGTACAGTGATACACAGTGATACACGTGTAAAGTGATACACAGTGACACACAGTGATATACTCGCATACATGATGCAGCACTGGCCTTTGCTGTGACATCCTTCAGTCATATTAACCAGAACCAGAAGCTGGTTCCCCATCACAGTTAGTAATTTTTGTTTCACGTTCATGCTGTAGATGTGATCATCATTGTGCTGTGACAAATGAAAGAACTGATAATGTCATGCTGAATCTACCATCATTGTTTTGGAAATGTTGCAATTAAAATGTTCTTTCTTTTTTAGTTACTAGAAGAACTTTGAAAGTAATTGCTAAAACACGCTTTCACTTCCATTTCACGAGAACAGCTGCTTATGATGAACTAGATATCTGACATATATAATCATTTACTTTCTAGAATACAATACTACAGAAGCTTGTTTAAGCCACATCAAAAGTAATATTAAAAATAATAACAATGGTAATTTGAATGTTTTTTTTTTTTCATATTTGAAAGCTATAAATGAGGAATTTCGAGAAATAATTTAGATAAATTCATAATTCTGACGTATTTTGCCCTCACATTTTCTCCACCTCAGAAATAATTATAAAATTATACGTTTATATCTCTCACTTCAGTTTTTCTCAGATTTGGGAGATATAAACTTTTTTTATATAATTATTTCTGAGGTGGAGAAATTGTGAGAAAATTATGATGTTTTAAGTTAAAACAAGTTTATGTTTTATTTGGAAATATGTGTGTGTGTGTCAGAAATAGGCATACCTACAATTCAAAGGTATAATGTGAATAAAAGTTAGTACTGAATATAAATAACATTCCTGTGAATAAAGCACATTTAAATTAGAAAAAAAATGTTTATTTGAAGCTTTCACATCAACAATACATATATAAAAAAGCAGAATGAAAAAAAAAAATTCACTTGATCGATAGGCTATACATTAAAATGACAAAGCATTTCTCTGGTTAAGACTTGAACTGTAGAGCAGGAGCGCAAAAGCCATCCAAATCCATGTTTTGGATTTTCACATCACATATGAAAAGCATCAGATTGTCATCGTACTCATTGTGTCTTCTTTCAATAGCAAGGATGCACATCCCATTATTAAACATGCTGCGACGTCCACCGAGAGCCTCGGTCTTGTTCTTCTAGCTCCCTCTGATTCTGAAATGGCCAAACACTAAACAGTATGCATCTCAGTGAGCATGGGTGAGTGTCACATTCATGATGGACATCAAGGCATCAGGAAGTCCAGAGACCAGAGGAACTTCCCCTTCGCCCACTGCTTCTGACAAGATGCTTGTGATTAAAGAACTAACAAACCTGTAACTAGTTACTGGAGTAACACAGATCTCATCGCTTCTTAGTGTACTGAACTTTCTACAATTACTAATTGCTTAGCCACAGACCAACACTTTTTTTTATAACAATAAAGCTTGTCCTTTTTTTTTTTTTTTTGCTCTAATATTTTCAATAAGTCAATAAAGAATTATGTAAATTAAGTAGATGAAGTCATCCAGCATTATAGTAATAACACTCACACGCTCATTTTAGCTTTAAGAGACACTGCTAAAGAAGACTTTTTTTACACTGGTATTAACATCCTTTTTAGGCGATCCAAACATTAATTTTTAGTAAGATTTAGGATTTTTTTTTTTTTTTTTTTTAAGAAATGAATACTTTTGTTCATCAAGGATGCAGTAAAGTGATCAAAAGTAACAATAAAGACCTTTATAATGTTACAAAAGATTTTTACTTTTGAACTTTCCATTCATCTGTTGAACCTGAAAAATAAAATGTATCACAGTTTCCACAAATATATTGTACTGTTTTCAACATTGATAATAATCAGAAATGTTTCTTGAGCAGTAAATCATCATATTATTCTGATTTCTGAAGATCATGTGACACTGAAAACTGGAGGAATGATGCTGAAAATACAGCGGAGCATCACAGAAATACATTACACTTTAACACAGATTCACACAGAAAACAGTTATTTTAAATGGCAATAATAATTAACTGTTTATACTGTATTTTTGATCAAATATTGCAGCCTCGATGAGCAGAAGAATCTGACAAAACAGCTGTATTTTGTGTTGTCTATTTGAGATCAGATCACTTAAGACTGATGTTAAATCCAGACAGAAACCTGGCCATTAAAACAAACAAAAGAGAACAGAATTCATTAAACAAACCTGACACATAATCAAATCAAAAAGCTCTCATATTTCTTGCACAGGAAGTTTTCATACACAAGTCCACACAGACCAACAGCGTCCTGTGCTTTTGAACATTATTGATTCGACATTAAGAGATTCCAGTTGGACTCTACAGCATTGATCTATGAAATCAACTGTATCAGACCGTCCTTCATCTAATCTGACACACTAACACCAGGAAACATCGCAGGCGAGGATTAGTTCGCAAAAATATTGAACATACAGGTACATAAGCAGAAGGAGAAGAGTAAATGATCGCAGACACTATAAAATGCAGCATCTTTCACGGATTCGTTTGGCCAGACTTTTTCCCTTCTTCTTTCCGTTCTTTTCCTTGCTGTCCTCCATCTTCCTAGCACGAATTTCCCTCATGAGGTCAAAGAAAACCTGCAATCAAGACAGTATACAGGTGCTGGTCATATAATTAGAATATCATCAAAAAGTTGATTTCACTAATTCCATTCAAAAAGTGAAACTTGTATATTATATACATTCATTGCACACAGACTGATATATTTCAAATGTTTATTTTTTTTAATTTGATGATTATAACTGACAACTATGGAAAATCCCAAATTCAGTATATCAGAAAATTAGAATATTGTGAAAAGGTTCAATATTGAAGACACCTGGTGCTACACTCTAATCAGCTAATTAACTCAAAACACCTGCAAAGCCTTTAAATGGTCTCTCAATCTAGTTCTGTAGGCTACACAATCATGGGGAAGACTGATGACCTGACAGTTGTCCAAAAGATGACCATTGACACCTTGCACAAGGAGGACAAGACACAAAAGTTCATTGCAAAAGAGGCTGGCTGTTCACAGAGCTCTGTGTCCAAGCACATTAATAGAGAGGAGAAGGGAAGGAAAAAGTGTACAAGCAATAGGGATAACCAGACCCTGGAGAGGATTGTGAAACAAAACCAATTCAGAAATGTGGGGGAGATTCACAAAGAGTGGACTGCAGCTGGAGCCAGTGCTTCAAGAACCACTACACACAGACGTATGCAAGACATGGGTTTCAGCTTCACATTCCTTGTGTCAAGACACTCTTGAACAACAGACAGCGTCAGAAGAGTCTCGCTCCAAAAAGGACTGGACTGCTGCTGAGTGGTGCACAGTTATGTTCTCTGATGAAAGTACATTTTGCATTTCCTTTGGATATCAGGGTCCCAGAGTCTGGAGGAAGAGAGGAGAGGCACACAATCCTCGTTGCTTGAGTCCAGTGTAAAGTTTCCACAGTCAGTGATGGTTTGGGGTGCCATGTCATCTGCTGGGGTTGGTCCACTGTGTTTTCTGAG
Organism: Carassius gibelio; assembly: GCF_023724105.1. Lineage (NCBI taxonomy): Eukaryota > Metazoa > Chordata > Actinopteri > Cypriniformes > Cyprinidae > Carassius > Carassius gibelio. The sequence continues at coordinate 15,206,454 of NC_068394.1, forward strand.
GTCAAAGGTCAACGCAGCCGTATACCAGGAAGTTTTAGAGCACTTCATGCTTCCTGCTGCTGACCAACTTTATGGAGATGCAGATTTACTTTTCCAACAGGACTTGCACACAGTGTCAAAGCTACCAGAACCTGGTTTAAGGACCATGGTATCCCTGTTCTTAATTGGCCAGCAAACTCGCCTGACCTTAACCCCATAGAAAATCTATGGGATGTTGTGAAGAGGAAGATGTGATATGCCAGACTCAAGAATGCAGAAGAGCTTTTCGTTCAGAAAAGGAGCCCCGACTAAGTATTGAGTGCTGTACATGCTCATACTTTTCAGTTGGCCAAGATTTCTAAAAAATACTTTCTTTGTATTGGTCTTAAGTAATATTCTAATTTTCTGAGATACTGAATTTGGGATTTCCCTTAGTTGTCAGTTATAATCATCAAAATTAAAAGAAATAAACATTTGAAATATATCAGTCTGTGTGTAATGGATAAAGTATACAAGTTGAACCTTTTGAACGGAATTAGTGAAATAAATTAACTTTTTGATGATATTCTAATTATATGACCAGCACCTGTACCTTCGAAAATGTATCACTTTAAATAAATTCCAAATTGCATACATTATCAATTAAAAAAAAATGAATTTGAAGTCAATATGGAACACTCTTTACAACCCATTTTACATCTAGGTGAAATAATATTTAGCGAGAGTAAGATGGATTTTTGTCGATGACACTTGGTACTTCTCGGTAGTACTATCCAGTGGCTAATGCTCCCAATCAATTTACTGACAGTTCCCCACTGGGTTTATATTTATGTATATTTCCATCTGTGTTGAGTTCTTTAATAATTGCACTGTCCATGGAGCGGACCTGACTCACATTTCACTGCTGGTTATATATGATCTATATAATCGTGTATGTGACGAATTAAATTCTTGAATCTTGAATCTAAGAAGGCAATATCAAGGAACGAGCAAGTAGATAAAGCTTCTCTTTCTTAGACAGTTGCTGTCCTTTCGTCTGAGATAAAATGCCTTCTTCACCTGGAGCTATTACACAGGCAGATAAAGGGGGTTCTATGAGAATGGATGACGAACCTTTCAGTTCCTCTTCTCCATCTTGCACTGACTTTGATGTGCTCTCTATAAGTGCATCTGACTCACTTTTTCAGGATAATTTCAATGGAGTGAATGTTACTGTGCAATATTCCCCTCAGGAGAATACTGTTTTGTCAGCTGCAGGGGGTTCTAGCGGTGATTCAATTCACTCAGGACTAAAAACTTTAAAAAGAATTGTAAAAGGATTGTAAAAAGACACTACGAGACCTCCCAATTCTTTCTGGTTTCTGTTCCTGGTTAAAATTTGCACCCAAATAGCTTTCTAGGCACTGGGCCAGTGGTCTAACATTTTTCAAGTCTACACCTGCAGTAATGGAGGCAGATGTCAGTAGATCCACGGGTTTGGACTACAATGAGAAGGGGGTATACTTAGTAGTTTTTGACGCCAGCCCCAAACATTTTCAAGGATTGTCCCTACAGTAATAGGGGATCCAGTTCGTTCAGAAGCTCTCTCTCAAGAACATTGTTCACTGCAAGAGAAGGGAACCATAGAAAGCGTTCAAAGGATGGCTTTTATTCAACTTTCTTCCTCATTTCAAAGAAGGATGACGGTTTCCGTCCAGTTCTAGACTTGAGACATCCAAACGTGTTCCTGAAAGCTCTTCCCTTTCGGATGCTACATGCAGCTGATGTTCTTTGGTCAGTAAACCAGGAATATTGGTTCACAAGCATCGATTCGAAAGATGCTTACTTTCATGTTCTGATTGCTCCTCACCACAGGAAATGTCTTCGATTCAGCTTCAAGAACCAGACCTACCAATCCAGGGTCCTACCTTTCGGCCGGTCTTTGGACCCTCGAGTTTTGACAAAGTTCATGACTGCAGCTCTACGTCTGCTTATGTTTTAGAGCTAGCTTTAAAATATTGTCTGTTAATTAGTAATGTATGCGTTGGTTGCCGGATGATTCTGGTGTTGTGGTCGGATGCTTTCTCTCCTGATTCAGACCAGACCACTTTTACACCAGAGGAAACGTTATTATGGATTATGGACTCATGTTTTAGTTAGAAACGTCTTAATGCTGGATTTGTTTCAGCTTTTATCTTCTCCAGATGTTAACTGATGGACTGGAGTGCTGTGATTATTGTGATGTGTTGTTCTCACTCTGACGGCACCCATTCACTGCAGAACATCCATTAATGAGCTACATTTCTCCAAATCTAATGAAGAAACACACTCATCCTAATCTCGGATGACCTAAAGATAAGGACATTTCCAGCAACATTTAATTTTTGGGTCAACTATTCCTTTAATAATAAATAGTTTTAAATGTATAGTAATTCTAGCCTGAAAAATATGTTAAGAATACATCAGTAATACCACTTGTGAGTGTACAGGATGTAGTTCAGTAAGTGCCTCCCCTATACACTAGTAAACTATACATTTCAGGTTTACCAATCTGGTTTTGTAGTACTGACCTTGTCTACATTGGCTCTGGTTTTAGCAGACGTCTCCACGTAGCACACGCCCCACTGATCCGCTCTGGCTTTGGCCTCGTCGGCGTTCACCTGTCTCCTGTCCTCCAGATCCGACTTATTTCCCACCAACAGGAAGGGGACGTTCTCATCTTCCTTCACCCGCAGAATCTGCTCTCTGAGCGAGAGAGTACCATTAAGTGTTTATGTAGCACCTACAACTCAATATTTACCCAAAAGCAATGAAACAAATAATAATGCCTTTGCAAAAATAACGATTTTGGGGATTAAACGTTTTTGCTATTAAACATCGAATTAAAGAACCATTACAAAAAAATAGATTAAATGGTAGACTAGTCACTCGATGTACCACTACCATAATCGACCACTGTGGCCCAACCCTAATTCAATCAGACAAAAAAGATCTGGCCATAAACATGATCATCAATTAAAGAGCAACAGTTTAAAGTCTAAAATCAATGCAGCTGTTTTAAATAAGCTTAGATGTGTAAATCACCTGAAATCAGCAGTCGCTGCAAAAGACTCTAATTCGGTGATGGAGAAGACGCAGAGGAAGCCCTCGCCGCTGCGGAAGTAGTTATCTCTGATCGCTGCATAGTCCTCCTGACCGGCGGTGTCCAGAATATCTATCTGCACCTCCTCGCCGTCCAGAACCACCTTCTTCCTGTAGCTGTCCGCTTTCGTGGGCTCGTAGTCCTCCACAAACTGAGGGACAGAAGATGTGTCGAGTGTTTATAAGTTTTATTACGTAAAGTAACATTTTTAAAGTTGTTTTAGTTATACTTAATACTGTTCTCAAACTAACTGAGGACATGCAAACTGAGTTGTTAGAAGTCTAGCTGCTAGGGGTGGGAATCACCAGAGGCCTCACGATACGATATTATCACGATACAATATTATTGAAATATATTGCGATATTCTGTGATTTATTGAGATATTACATTGCAACTTGAAGTTGTACAAAAAAGTTGTTCAGCCCTTTCAGAAATTGTGGCATTTGAAAGTAAATTACTGTTAGATATAAATTAAATTAAATAAAACGTTGTCTTTATATCTAGGGATGCACCGAAATGAAAATTCTGGGCCGAAGCGGAAACTTAAAATTATGGATGCACTTGGCTATGGCAATGCTTTGTAATTATTATTTATTATGTTATTAAATAATATAATTTTGTGAGACTTTTTAAATTTAACTAAATTTTAAATGACACTGAATAAATAATAATAATTAAAAAAAACAATAACCACACTTTTACTGAAAGTAACAATAAAACTGGACAGAATTTATATTAATATTGGTAACACTTTGCAATAAGGTTGATTAGTTAACATTTAGTTAACATCTTTAGTTAAACTAAGAATCTATTAATCTTAGTTCATGTTAATTTCACCATTTACTAATTCATTATTAAAATCAACAGTTGTGCTTGTTAACAGTTAATGCACTGAACAATGAACAACTGTATTTTCATTAACTAACATTAAGGATTAATAAATACTGTAATGAATGTATTGTTCGTTCATGTTAAACTGCTAGCATTTTACACAATAACACAAAGGTGATTCATAAAATTATTACATGAACACCGGACATTTCTTCATTTTGATGATTTCTGTGGGGTAGAATCATTGTAGTCATGTGTGAAAGGCATCCTCACCTCATCATACATGAACTGCAAAGTTAAAGCGGACTTCCCCACTCCGCCGCTCCCGACCATGATCACCTTGTGCAGAGCCAGCGAGTTCTGCCCTTTGGGCTTGGCTGTTGCCATGGTAACGGATGCTAAGGGGCGGGACTGTGAGGCTTGTGGGTCGGGGTCAAGGAGGCTGTGAAGATGCTGAAGGTCACTGAAGTCAGGGGTCAGATCAGGTACCGCCCGCTTCTCCCTTGACCAGATGAAGAAAAAGGTTCAAATTTAATTCTGTAAAGTTATGACTTTTCTCCTGCCTAACCCAAGTCTTTCAGAGTCAACCGATTCAAGGCATAAACAGTGACAGATGAACTCTCTGTGCATCTCGGTCAGTGTTGTTGTTTTTAACTAACATGAAAACTATTAAATACTGATTTTGCTCATTGAAAAAAAGCAACATTTGGTGAAAAAAAAAAAAAAAAAAATAGATAAGTTGCTTTGGATACTAACCAAAACAAAATAAGGTGCTACTATTACTAAAACTGAAACATAATATAGATAAATATTATTTTTCTATAATATAAAAAATAGAAATAAAAAAAAAAAAAGACAAACGCACCAAACTAAATTACTCAAAGTTATAATTTTCAGTTTGATTTTAGTTTAAGTACTAATAACTAAAACTGAAACAATATAAAAAATAAATAAATAAAAAAAACTAAAATTTAAATGAAAATTAGAAATGTTATCTAAATAAAATAAGTTCAAGTTGAAGTACTAAATACTAAAACTGATAATAAATTGATTTTTTTTTTTTATTAAAGGGGTCAATATGATGCTTTTTAAAGATCATTATTTTGTGTATTTGGTGTAACAGAATATTGTTGACATGCTTTAATGTTCAAAAAACACATTATTTTTCAAATAATGTTCATTATTGTAGGTCCTCTATGCCCCGCCTCTCTCAAACAAAGCTCCTCCTTCTGACAAGAGCAGTCTGCTCTGATTGGCCAACTGACCCAGTGCATTGTGATTGGCCAAACACCACAAGCACTTGTCGGAAATGTAACACCCCTTTCCATAATCACAAGCTTCATCTTTCAAAATGAATGTAAAGATTAATAATGTTAATAATATCCACATTTGAACAGTAAATAGCAAACACTTAAACTAATAACACACTTCCAGCAGCTGATTCAGAAGCACCAGAGTCAGAATGACCTCCTCTCCTAGCTTCATGAAACGGTTGTCCATAAAATGCGTTGCTGTTCTGTTGTAAGTAATCTTAAAGATTTCCAAATGCTTCTACTTTCAGAAGAACAAATAAAGTGATTTTTCTTTCTCTTAGATACACACAGCATCTCCCTGACATCACTGCTTCAACACTAACTGTGTTACTGAAACCACACCTTCTTTCTATGCGTCAACATTTTGGCGGCATTATGTAAATATTTCCACATAGTGATGTAGACATGTTTTGGGCGTGTTTAACCGAGGTATTTAGGAGGGTGTGGCAGAGTCTTAACTTTCATAAAGAATTAGAGGTCTGCAAGCCCGTCGGGTCCCGCCACGCTGAGTCCATTCAGGACAGGGCCAATTTTTTTTTATTTTTTTTACAGATCGAGCTCGGCTCATTTAGCTTCTTTCATTTTATTGTGCCCATATACGCACATAGTCTACTGTAGGAAATACTGTTATAATCAGGGGTGCACATAAGTGGTCCGCAAGTCCGCATGCGCGACCAAAATAAAAAGTGCGTTATATAAATATGTTCTGACAACGCATTTGCGTACCGACATGGTTGACAGCTGTTACCATTTTAGATCACAAACTGCACTATATACGTTTTATTTTCAACCTGAAAGCATAAATCTAGTCTATCTAAATGCGTTTTCAAAGCACAATGCAAAACTGCGACATTCATCCACTGACGCTCTTTAATCAGCAGCACTTTCAAATCCAGAAGCGCGTAAACTTACTTGCCGGCAACCCGCCAAAATAAAAGCCTGCTGATTTTAAGTTTGAATATGATGAAAAAGCTTTTAATTTATTTATTTTTAGACGCTTTTATCCAAAGCTACTTAAAACTAGGGAATACATAAAGCGATTCTTCTTAAAGAGGCAAACAAAAGAAAGTAGTAGTAAATATTAGCATTTATTTTTAAGTTTACTATAAAATAAATGTATTAGTATTTAATACTAGTACTGCATTTTATTTTTTATAATATTAATCACACACTATTATTTAGTTTATTTACTATAATTTTATTTAAAAAAAAAAAACTAAATAAAGTGCTATAATATTATAACTATTATTAATAAATTTTTCATTGTTATATTTAATGGGTCACGCAATATGCAGTGCGAGGACTAAACCAAATCTCCAGGTTCTCAAATGAGAACCAGGCTGAAAAAATTATGTGCACGCCTGTTTATAATGATTATAGGCTCTTATAAATATTATACATCGCCTACGCAATACACAACGAATATACGCGTTAGCATGTGCATTAGCATACAGGTGACAGCTAACCATGCAGAGCATCAGGTAGAATTTGGAGCGAGGGGAATTAGTAAAAGTTCCCAATGCTTCGGGAGAAGCTGCATTTTGAAAGTTTTGATTTGATTACCACGACAAACAACGAGCCAATTGGTCAAGTGCAATGCTCACTATCTCCTCATTAGACGCACCTTTAAGAAACGCATCTATACGGATTATGATTATAATAAGAGTTTTTGATATGTTTTATTTAGTTAAGTAGTCATTTAAAGTTTTCTATAGATATATTTATCATGTCTGTGAGGCATGTATTCGCTGAGTTTCGGTTAATTTTTGTGAAGCGCTCCTTTTCAAGACCAGACAAAAGAAAGTGCATCATGTTTGTTTTCTTTATTTTATAAAAGCACAACGTTTTGTTGATATTGTGAGTGAACAAAAATAAAAGTAGACCCTTTGATGAATTACTCTTACCTTATGAGGAAAAATGAAAACTATTAGATACAGTGCACATTTATCTGGGTTTAACGATTAAACATTGTTATATGCTCGAACTGTTTTAGTATATCTATAGATTTTATTTTAGGCAAGTCGTAATGATTGGAGAAGGCTAAATTGTTAAAACATATATGATCAGCTTACTGTCTGCCGCTGGCCACTTGGTCATTACTTTAACAACAAAAACTTAAATTTGTTTTAGTCTTTGCAACTTTACAGATCTTCTTTATGCGCCAAGATCTTGTAACCCTCCAAAGAGAAAGGAACAATTAAAATCTCATTATATGACCACTTTAAAAATAATATTTTAAATATAGTAATACATTATATAATAGTATATAATAATATAAACAAATAGGAGTATAAAAAATAATAATAAAAATTACAAAAACACAAAAAAATTACTAAAACTTAAATAAGTTGAAATACAAATATTATGAAAAAGAAACATTGATAATTACTGTAATATGCAATATAAATTTTGAAAAAAAGCACATAACAAAATGACTAAAACTAAAATTAAATAAATACGGAATATATAAACAATAAAAGGTCATTCAAAATATCAGTAAGTGCTATAATAGAGTATGAGTGGGGTTACAAGGGACTGACATCTAAGAAGAAAACGTCCATCAGAGCGAAACCCAGCGCTGCTCAGCTACAGAACACACTGCTTCAGTTCATCTTCAGATGCATACGCGTTGTTTTAAAGATCAAGAAGAAAAGAACTGAGGCCAATCTATAGCATTAGTGGTGAACGACTGACTCAGAAGACATCATGTGCTGTAATACGAGTATGTGTGTACATTAGTGTGTGTGTGTGTGTGTGTGCAGACGGGGAGGCCAGGGCTGGGTCTGCCGAACCCAACAACAGCTTCCACATTCACACACTCACAGTCTGTAGGCTTCAGTCCAGCACACACACAATGACGTGAGAGATATATGATATGATATGATGTCTGTGGTTTTACCTCACCTGTCATGGCTCATGTTTTATTTAGTTTTTTAGATAGGGGGGGGCAAGCAATTCAATGGTTATTTTGAATACGTATAATGATCATTTTATGCCATTCTATGGAAATCATTCAATGTCATTGTGCATATGGTATTAGCATCTGTTACTATGGTATCAGTGCTTTCTGAAAGAGTCATTTGCTCGCGCACACACACTAGTGTTCATCTATGAGCACTCAGTCTGGGTTTAACGTTATATCCTCAGTGTTCATGATCGCATATGTGCAGGATCTTACCTTTGTGTCTGCTCGCTCAGCTGAAGGTGATGCACAGACACACGGACTCCTGGAGGGAGTCTCTTCCCTGATCTCTCCCGTCACTGCAGCCTCCACATCCCGAGCGTCGTCATCAAGATCCGGGCCGAGCGCGCCTGTGTTCACCGTGTCCGCGAGTGGAGCCGGTCTCCGTGATGTGTGGTGCGGCGGCGGTCGGAGTTCATGGGCGTGTGGCGCTGCTGAGGATCCCGACGGGCGGGTCACGTGGATCCGCTTCGGTTCTCCACGCAGGGAAGCGCACAGCGGCTGTCTGCGCATGCGCACGCCAATGGATTCCCCCTCCTCCTCCTCCTCCCCGCTCATTAGAGTGACGCGGGAAACTAATTAGCAGATAGAGGAAAGTATTTTTGAAGGCTGGCCGCTCGTCGTGTTTACATACTTACAATCTCTAAATGATGTGTTATTAATCTGGAGACACATCTCTTGAGCAGCGGACTATAAAGCAGTTAAAACGTGGCTACAATGGAGGCCAAGAGCGAAGGCGGTAAAACGGAATCTCATATTCGTGCAGACAATAATAATAATAATTATAATCTTAAACCAGCTTTAGGTGCTTTGTTAGTGTAGCTAATCTAGTTTAACTGTCGCCCAGCCGTCTTGGAAGTTAACATTTCCCTGTTAATCTGTTAGAAAGTACAGTAACTATTTGTGCTACAAACCAGTCTGTTTATGATTAGCCTATGATAAGAACGTAACATAAATAATGTGCTACAATTAGATACCAGACACCGGAAGTTAAGCACATTCTTTACAAATGACCACGCCTTTAATTAGGTTTGAAGAAGTGTGTGGATACAACAATTCTCAAAACAAACAAGCGAGAAAAAAATAATAATAATAAAATAAAGTATGCAGATGTTTACAGCTGGTGTGTCTCCTCCAAAGGTCCTGTAAGTATGAAGAAGACCAAGACTTTAATGTCTGACTTGAAGTCCAAATATGCTGATAAATCTTGGAACGAGACCTTTCAGCTGGTCCGGAGATGTATGGTAAGAACATCGCCTTTCAGAAATAGTGCGTCCAAAAATGTAAATCCAGTAGTTTATTCCCTCTCGATATGTCATGTCTTTCTATTTTACACTGAACAGGAAAGGAGATATTTATCAGAGGTCAGAGCTGCTCTTTTCCGTCCGTAGTTTTCAGTCACATGACCAGCGAAGAGCGCAGGGCCCTGTACCTGTTGAACTAACTCAAGCTGACAAACCCAAACCGCTCCAATCCGGCTTTGTTGGGACCATGATGCTGATAATCAGCTTTCAGGCTTTGATCCTGAGTTTGTGGAGCACGTGCATCTGTGTGTGTGTGCCATCGGTGGCTTGAATATATTAAAAGTATATAGTGATTCATTACACACTAAATGTTAAAAAGTTTGCTTTTTAAGCCTTAAATAAATGGGTAGAAATTTAAGTTGGCATCTCAAACGTGTTGCATGCAGGTTGGCCAAAGTCTACTATTTGCTGCTTCCCGTATAAATCATCATCCAGCAGCTTTGACATTCTTCAAAATATCTCTCTTTATTTTTCACGAAAGAGAGAACATGAGGACAGACATTGTTTATGGTACTTGATTTGACAATACACATCAAGCCGTGTAGCATCAGATGTGCATGTGTGGGTAAAAGCAGGGTGATGTCACATGCAAGAGGTCAAGACTGGGTCAGTTATTGTGCGTTAGAGTCCAAACTTGGCTCTCACAAACATCAGCCGTGGATGTTTGCCATTATGTGCGCGCACAACCTTCCAAATCTAATCCAGATGTGGCGTTTAAGACTGCTGTGGATTGCTTAGATCAGTGCCAGAGTAATATGCAAACCGCAGGTCGCTCTCCAGAAAGATGATTAAATCTGAGTTTCTCTGAGCAGCTGTATGGTGCGTAATGGTGTGTGTTGGTTGGAAAGTCTCTAAAGGATATGCTAGGGGTTATATTTTTGTCTCAGAACGTCATTTCTCTGGGCTTTTGCTGTGGTGAAACAAGCAGGTGAGGAGTGTTTTTCTTAATAGGAAAAAACTAAAGGAGAGGGCAGAGTCTGTGAGCCAATCGCACAGTGTCTTCAGAAGATCAACGAGGCGCTCAATGGTGAGGATGTCTCTGAATTAAACCCTAATTCTGTTAATATAAATGTCTTTCTCTTTTTCTTATGTTTCTTGGTGGTTTGTGTGTTTTGTCTGTAGTGTGCTCCTTGACCGCAATGGTGTCCAGACTAGAGATGATTGCCAAACAAAGAGGGTTTGAACCTTTCCTTCATAAAGATATTGCACTCAGATTGCAACATACATTTTTTTTTTCAACGCATTAATATTAGATAGTCGGCAGGGAAAATATTGCTTTCTTAAAGTCGTCAGGAAATAGAAATTCCTCTATTTCCTAAATGCACATTGTTTTTGTGAACGATCCATGCATTATACATTTTTTATTTGTATTTTTTTTTAATCATCATAATTATCCAACAACTTATGGATTGAGTCCCCAATGTTTTGCTTGGGTGTAACTTTAGAGGACTTTCTTTTTTTTTTAACAACATTAAACCAAATATAACTTTATAAAAAAAAAATATTTAAACATTTTCTCCATAAAAACAAACAAACACTCCGATTTATGTCAGAATACCGAAGAAAAGATATGTTGCTTATTCCATTACATTGTAACTTTACCATATCGCTGAACAACCAATGGGAGATGTGCGGATTATTCTGGGAAACCTGTTTGAAAACAGTCATTATTTATGCAATTCTGCATGTTACCACCAGAGACAGAAATTACACCTTTACTCTACGCTGAACTGATTGTTCAAATTAAGTTTCAGTTTTTTTTTTCAGACTATGTATTGACATAGACCTCTCTGTTTGCATTCCTCACGATTTAATACTTGACTGATATTGTAAAACCCTGGATGAGTTGCATATTTAATTACAGCATGCAGTTACTTCCTTTAAACTCTTTGCAGCTGACTCTCGTCATTTCAGCTGACAGACTCCTGTTTTTTGTAGATTGGGGTCACACATGAGCCCCACAGAGACGGTGTGTTACCTGACCGCAGACCTGTTTTACATCGAGGTGGTGCTGCTGCGGGGGGGAAGAGTGGAGGATGTGAGGGTGGCCCATCACGGCGAAGCTCCGGTGGTGAGACCACGCGCTTGTAATATTGTGCTAAAGCTTCTTCGAAATGCTTAAACGTGGTTTGGTTGTGTTCGTAGTCCAGCCCATCACTCCTCCAGTTGTTGAGGTGAATCAAAATGTTCTTTATTTCAAGAGAGAAATGCATTGAAATCATTTGGAGTTTAAGTAAAAGTGTTTATCGTGTTTCCACAGGATGAAGAAATTTCAAGAGTTCTCTCTAAAGTTGGATGATCTTGCCTCTTTTTACATCATCTCGGGAGACAGGTATTGCTTTCTGGTTTCTGATCTTTAGGCAGCAATGTATACTACTTGTATATTTCTCTAATTTTGAGTGTGCTGTGGCAGTGATGTCAAGATTAAAATCTACTCCTGTCTCCGGCACTTGGAAACAGATCTCTTCAAAATATCCCATTTACCAAGGTGTGGGAAACTAGCGCTGACGCCGTACATGTTTCTCCAGATTAAAGTCTGTTGTGGTATAATGCAGTGAGCACGTCTCCTCCAGGTCTTTGAGAGAAAGTGACCTTCACGTTGACCTCATCATGAACGGCAGGATTGGAAACGTCCAGCCAGGAAAAGAGGGTACACAAGGAAAAGCTGTGTGGGATCAGCACGTTTTATGAAATATTAAACTCTTCTTCTTTCACGTCTCCATCACAGGAACCCCAATGACAGTCGAGTACTACATTAGTCCATCAGATGTTCTCAGCAGGTCAAGTACAGGTATTAAAACAGGAACTCCGCACATAACTTCTAATCCAGTGTTCTTTAGTATCTATATATTATTATTGAGTTTCTGAATTGGCTTTTTAAGGTTTCTTTAACATTGTTTTATATATATTTTTTCAGGTTTCATTGTAGATTAAGTACATTTTTGTACTTTTTTAATTTATTAGTTTTAAGGTTTATTTATTCTCTCTTCGTCAGTTTTAGAAATGTTAGTAACCATTTAATTTTTGATCGTTGCCAAGGCAGCATTTCTATTATTTATATATATATATATATATATATATATATATATATATATATATATATATATATATATATATATATATATACACACACACACACACACACATACATTTAGCAGATGCTTTTATCCAAAAAAAAATGAAGACAGTGGAAGCAATCCAAAACAACAAAAGAGCAATGATATATAAGAGCTATAACAAGTCTCAGTTAGGTTAATATGGTACACATAACAAGGTCTTTTAAATAATATAATAAATAAAAAGAGAACAGATAGAATAGAAAAAGAATAGAGCAAGCTAGTGTTGGAGGACTTTTTTTTTTAATAATTGTATAATAAATTAAATGAAAATAGAATACAAAAGATTAGAAAGGTAGTTTTTTTTTTTTTCTTTTTTTTTTTTTAGGAATAGAATTAGAATAGTGGGTGTTAAAGTTAGAGGGTCAACTAAAGATGGAAGAAATGGTCTTTAAGCCGATTCTTGAAGATGGCTAAGGACTCAGCTGCTCGGATTGAGTTTAATTTAATTAAAATTGAATTAAAAGTGACTTTTGGGATGGCACAATCAAGCGACGTTCACTTACAGAATGCAAGCTTCTAGAGGCACGCAAGTGTGAAGTAACGAATTTAGGTAAAGGGGTGCAGAGAGAGTGGTAGATTTGTAGGCAAACATCAACGCCTTGAATATTATTTTTTGAATTTTTAATCGGTTGAGATTTTAATAATTGAGTTTTCATTATTAGTGTTAATATAATTTTTTAGTAATTTCAGTTTTATTTAATTTTAGTACATCAAGTTAAACTAAATCAAAATTATAATTTTTTTTTTTTAAATGTAATATAATTTATTTATTTAATTATATTTTTTTTGGCATTTCTTTAGAATGTTTATGTGGGGTGTTGTTGTGTGTAGGTGAGGTCAGTGTTGGGCAGGTTGCTCTGGTAACAGCAGGAAGCAGCAGCGCCTCTCACAGGCTGCAGAGGGAATCCCTCATCTCTTCTCCACCTCAGGTCGACTCTTTCGGGTGAGTAGTCTGATCATCTCCTAACGCCTGCGGATCTGTGCCACTGACTCACTCACTGTGCCCTGAACAATTATTTTATCAGTCAAGATCAAGTCTTTATTTGTGTGTGCTCTAGGTTTCCAGTGTTTCAGCCGCTCACTGAATCCTGCTCCGAATCACTCCCAGCCACCTTTCTTCTCAAACTACAGCCACCGCTGCCCATGCTTATTCCCTTCATTGACAAAATGGGCAAAATCACAGGTGCACCATACATTGAGACGCTTCTCTGAGACCACATCATGTACCAATGACAAGTAACCGGTCTCCAAACCTCTCTCAGATGGAGTTATAGCTGAGAAACCCCAGCAGGTGGAGCCTCTACCTCATCTTCTGATGAAGACCAGCGCAACACTGAACGCCAAGATCTCCTGGACACACGGGGCTCAGTTTACTGTGGTCTGTTTGTAACCCAAGCCTCTATACACTTCACACACACAACCACGTCTGCCATGATAATCACATACACACTGCACAGACAGATTACAGGATACTGGCTGCTCTACAATACTTGCATTGAATTGTACTTGTCTGTCTCTGCTGCTAGACGATGTTTGTTTTGGGACGTCAGAAGCAGACATTCACTTATTTAACTCTGTTACCGTCTTTAATGTCGTACAGCCATTACCTGACTCCGAGTACCACAGTTATGTGTTCCCTGGGGCCGTTTGGGGCCGAGAGTCCTGGAAAGGAGCCTTAGTTCACACCGTCCCCTTCACACACCCCGGCCACGTCCCTGCTTTACTGGATCTCCTTCGCCATCAGTCGGCCATCAACGTCCTGCTGGCGAGCTGCTTCAGTGACCACAGCCAGCTCACAGGTCATTAATCTCGTTCTCCTGGCCTCCTCACGCTCATTCGTCATTACTTAAGAGAGTTGTTGCCTTGTCTCTACTCTTAAACCGTAGACGCTGGCTTACTGTGTGACCTGAGATGTGAGGTCCTTCCAGAATCAGACCACTGCCTTTCTGTCACATTCAGCCTTGATGATCACATCCACCTGGCTGTTCGTAAGCACCGTTACACACTACCTTAACTATCAGATTCACTGTACTATGTATTCAGTGTTAAACCCATTCATTGCATGCTATCTGAAATGTTTCTCTCTGTGATAGTTCAGGTGACGGTGGTGGACTCTCATCAGATGAGCTGCAGACTTCTGATGCCTGATTTTGTGGATCATAAATTGGACGACTACATATCCAGAGTCCTTATGCGGTGAGTGCAACATTTTGCATCTCTATTGCACATGCTCACTAATAATGAGGCCATTTTTCTCCGTCCTTGAATCATCACTCACCTTTTGTCTTGTGTGTGTTCCAGATGCATGTCCATCCCCATCACGATGAGGGCCATCCGCAGGAAGGTGGCCGGCCGCACGACTCGTCCCGAACCTGCAGCTGACCCAGAGTCCTCCGCTGCGATGGAGAGTGATGTCATCAGTGGCGTGTCCCATGATGCCGCTGAGGACGAGAGCGAGGCGTCTCCTGCTGGCTCCTGTGTTATGTCTGTCTCTGATCATGTCAATACAGATGCTGTTGCTGACCGTTCCCCCTGTGCTTCTCTGGGTGTGTATTCACACTGGGTGACCAGTGGACTTCCTGCAGAGCTTCTGTAGCACGGGGAGGTTTTATGACAGAAGATTTAAAAAGTATTCCTACGCTATTTTAGACAAATCATTAAAAAAAAAAACTTTAATAAAGGTGCGTTATATTCAAAGCTTATTGAAAGCTGTTTAATCTCATGAGCAGGTCTGACTTCAAGAAGTTATCAAGAAATCATAGCTGTTCCTGGTTCTATTGTGCACAGTTCATCAGTGTGCATTTATAAAAAAAATACGAGTCTTAGACAAACTGCTGCATTTTATATGCATTTATGTCATGCATGGATTGTTCCTGACGGCGCTGCAGAATCTAGCTAGCGTTTGTGTCCAGGACACTCTTAGCATTTCTGCCAGGGTCTGAAATTAACACTCCACCTAATGCATAAAAATCAGCTTTGGCGAGTATTAAACTGTGCGACTTGCCAGCTGGTGCAATTTATTGAATTGCGTTTTGGAAAATGCAACAAGTGCCAACCATCTTCCCAAATATGAAGTGAGAATCATTTATAAATCTGTGCTCGACAAAAGAGTTGCTTCAGAGTCTCCCTATGATTTCCCATCTGTGAACTCATATCGGTGATATTCATAAGGAAAGTCTGCTTGTACTTTGTGGCCTGGGAATTTTATTTCCACTTTAATGTTTAAGCCACACTTAAAAATTAATTTAAAAAACTGTAAAAGCAACCAAGTGGCATTTTTAATTTTAAAAGGCCCATGCATACATGTAGCTTCAAGGAACATTTTCCATATGATGATGTGAAGCACATGCAGAGCAACCGAGTGCAGTTAATACAGGCACACTACTAAAGTCAGATCTCACATCTGGACCTTTTTTTCTTCTTTATTAATGTCAGAGACAGATTCACATCAGACGTGCTCACAGAAGACGATAGAAGGTTAAAAAAAGTAGTGTAGTTCTGTTAAAAGCATTGCATACAGTAACTCGTTTTGATAATTGAATTGATGACTGAGACATCCTGACATCAGGAGGAGAGTTTATGGCTGTTAGTTAAAGTTTCAGCAATAAAAACAAACACATTACTACTAATGCTACCTTTGGAGACTCTGGAGCTTGAAATTGACCTGTTCCTGGACAAATGCCTCCTCAAAATGACTTTTTATTTATTTTTTACTTTAGTGATTTGCACCCCATCCTATCTGACCTTTACATTTCTCTCCAAATCTCAGGTTTCACAGCCATTTGAACCACAGCTGGCTTAGGTTTTCTTCTTGTTGTTTTGCTATCACATCTGCACGTGTGTGTGTGTGTGTGTGTGTGTGTGTGTGTGTGTGTCTCAGAGACAGGAAGTAGATAGCCTTCTTGGTTTGTGGAGCGTTTGGCTCTAAAGTCTTTCTCTGGCTTGGCATTTGACCTCAGTCCAAACGGCCAACAGACTGCTGATTACCAAACAGACCAGTCAAAAGTAGACGCTAAAAGTTTTCTCCAGCTCTGTTCCAAGAAAAATAACTTTTGTGCAACCCTGGCATGTTTTCGGTGTTTGATAGATGGATAATAAATTAATACATAATTAACAACAGCCACTGCTATTTAGAAAGATCTCTATAAAAGTGTGTGGTCTGAGCATGAAGTTGCAAGATCTTCGGCAGGAGTTTGTTCATCTTTGTCATAATAGGAATTTGATAAAGAGAGAGATTGATGTCTAAAACAATATATGTCCATCAGCACAAAAACACAATGTCAGCACAAGCAAACAATATTGTCTCCACAACATGAAGGTCACAGGCATTTACCAATCAATAGGAGTTTTGTGGAAGTTTTGAGGCTTTAAAAGATATTAAATTTGTGCAACAGGTCTTAAACTCATGGCATTAATTTTTGCATGCACTGCAAAAAAATTTTTTTTTTAATCCTCTGTATTATTTTCCAATGAAATTACAGCAAACAAAAAAATTTGTTTCCAGAAAAAATTAATTAAGTTCATAGTTAAAATAAGAAGAAATCAATGTGGAATGAAACAAGAAGTTTTCAGCCCCCAGAGGCAGTGGGAGATATTTGTTCTTGTTTAAGCATGAACTCAATTAATTTCAATCAATTTCTCATTTAAATTTAAGAACCTTTAGACATTTGCACTGGAAAACAAGACCAAATCCTGACGAAGAACTTTTTGCAGTGTCATGAGGAAGTAATGGAGATTTATTGGAATTTGCATCTTTTTAATTAATGCATTGCTAAAACATTTATGTTTTGAGACCATATTGACATATTGTGTTCCATTCTATTTAAGTTTTATTTACTTCTTAAAAATCCTGAAAACCTTATTAAAAAAAATCTAACTTCACCAAACCCTGATTCATACACTTTAAAGTGCTACTTACAGGGGCCAGTCATATAATTAGAATATCATCAAAAAGTTGATTTCACTAATTCCATTCAAAAAGTGAAACTTGTATGTTATATTAATTCAGTACACACAGGCTGATATATTTCAAATGTGCATTTATTTTAATTTTGATGATTATAACTGACAACTATGGAAAATCCCAAATTCAGTATCTCAGAAAATTAGAATATTGTGAAAAGGTTCAATATTGAAGACACCTGGTGCTACACTCTAATCAGCTAATTAACTCAAAACACCTGCAAAGCCTTTAAATAGTCTCTCAGTCTAGTTCTGTAGGCTACACAATCATGGGGAAGACTGCTGACCTGACAGTTGTCCAAAAGACGACCATTGACACCTTGCACAAGGAGGACAAGACACAAAAGGTCATTGCAAAAGAGACTGGCAGAGCTCTGTGTCCAAGCACATTAATAGAGAGGTGAAGGGAAGGAAAAGATGTGGAAGAAAAAAAGTGTACAAGCAATAGGGATAACTGCACCCTGGAGAGGATTGTGAAACAAAACCCATTCAAAAATGTGGGGGAGATTCACAAAGAGTGGACTGCAGCTGGAGTCGGTGCTTCAAGAATCACTACACACACATGTATACAAGACAGTTTCAGCTTCACATTCCTTGTGTCAAGCCACTCTTGAACAACAGACAGCGTCAGAAGCGTCTCGCTTCAGAAATGACTGGACTGCTGCTGAGTGGTCAACAGTTATCTTCTCTGATGAAAGTAAATTTAGCATTTCCTTTGGATATCAGGGTCCCAGAGTCTGGAGGAAGAGAGGAGAGGCACACAATCCTCGTTGCTTGAGCTCCAGTGTAAAGTTTCCACAGTCAGCGATGGTTTGGGGTGCCATGTCATCTGCTGGTGTTGGTCCACTGTGTTTTCTGAGGTCAAAGGTCAACGCAGCCGTATACCAGGAAGTTTTAGAGCACTTCCTGCTTCCTGCTGCTGACCAACTTTATGGAGATGCAGATTTCATTTTCCAACAGGACTCTGCACCTGCACACAGTGCCAAAGCTTCCAGTACCTGGTTTAAGGACCATGGTATGAGGAAGATGCCAGACCCAAGAACGCAGAAGAGCTGAAGGCCACTATAAGAGTAACCTGGTCTCTCATAACACCGGAGCAGTGCCACAGACTGATCGACTCCATGCCATGCCACATTACTGCAGTAATTCATGCAAAAGGAGCCAAAACTAAATATTGAGTGCTGTACATGCTCATACTTTTCAGTTTTCAGATTTCTAAAAAATCCTTTCTTTGTATTGGTCTTAAGTTATATTCTAATTTTCTGAGATACTGAATATGGGATTTTCCTTAGTTGTCAGTTATAATCATCAAAATTAAAATAAATAAACATTTGAAATATATGAGTGACTATAGTATACAAGTTTCACTTTTTGAATGGAATTAGTGAAATAATTTTATGGTATTCTAATAATATGACCAGCACCTGTAGGTGTCTGATACATTATATCATCTGTATATATTGTTTCTTATACCCGAGACATTGTAAGCTTCAGAAGGGACAGTTTTATGACTGCTGCATGCAGGGTGTGTGTGATTTTAAACGGAGGGTCTCTTTAAAGCTGGTCCAGCCCTCATCCCGTCCTCCTCCAGTCACAGTGACCGAGTCTCTCTTCGCTCAGAGTCCAGATCCGCGCAGCTTTTCTCCAGTGATGCTCGTCTCTCCTCTTCTGAGAGGACTTGAACAAATGAAGCCTAGTTTCTTCTGCTCGGGGACTTTGCTCGTGTCATCGGACTGTTTAGATTTGTTATTCTGACTGTGAGGAGAGACTATGTGTTCTTCAGGATGGGTGCGAACAATGGCAAACAGTGTGGAAGTGAAGGTACGTGATCTCCAACAACTAAAACACGGCACTTTCTGTCAGATTTAAAAAGGTGGTTTTTAGTAACTGGCATGGACTTTTGGTAGTAGAAATAAAGATACAGAGTTGTAATAAATTAAGCACTTTTTGAAGATGAGGGGGATTGCGCATTATTGTAAAAAATGGATCTAATATAAGTTAAACATAACAAAGAAATAGTACATATTAAAGCACAGCTAAATTCATGAAACTGAAACACATACGTGATTTAAATCCAATATTCTACTACCTGTCAACACAGAAACCATCCACGCACTTGTCTCTGTGTGAGGCTGTTAAACAGCTCAAATCACTGAAGCATGTTATTGAAAGAGCTTGCCTGCTTTCTTTTCTCGTGTTTTTGGGGGCGGGGTTACCTGGCAAATGTATCTGCGTCCAGCGAGATTAAACCACGCCCACCACCACTGGAAAGCGACAGACCACACCCACTACATAAACCGCGACAGATGCGACACAACACGGTGTTTCTTCCTCTGAAAATTGTCTTAAGTCAGTTTAATTATGAACCTGTTTAGTACTTTTACAGTTTTTGAAGCTAAAACATTATTCTTTCAACAAATTAGGGTTAGGGTTAGCTCTTATTTTAAATTGCCATCTTCTTTTACTTCATACTCTATGATAAAAAATTTATAGTGTAGGTATTAGAAGGGCTAGAGACAGGTAATGGTGAAGGGCTGGCTATGTTTATTAAAAATGAAATTACATATAGGGAAGGATTATGACAGGTCTTTAAGGTAATTAACTTTTATAATCATTGATGGGTGGTATTAAAAGAAACTTTGGTCCCAGTAATTACACAGTAATGATGACAGAATAAATGAAAATAAACTGATGACAATCTAAAAACATCCCAATATCACGATGGAGTAAAGGCCTTCTAATGACCATCACGATATGCAATTTACATGACATGAATTAAAGAAAGAGCTGTTGGGAGAGCTAATTAAGCATCTGCATTACAGTCTAAATTGGATTTCTTTCTAGACTGCATTGTCACACAACTGATTTTACTTTTCTCAACCATTTTGGCAATATATTTTCATCAGATTTTAGTGAACATGAAGTCAGTTTCCATCAGGTTCTCACATGGTCCACTGAACTTTGACTACAATGTACATATTATCTCCAGGAAAGGAGTTTTATATGATGTCTTTTTAATAAAGTGTGGAGCACACGGAGACTTCCTTCTTCATGGAGACACAGAGTTACTTATTATTATCCTTATTATTATCCCTGTGCTAAGAACAAGCATAATGCTACAAATTATACAATACACAATATTCAAAAACAAGAGAGTATGCCTCAATAATATGAGAGAGAGGATATACTGTAATTATAACATGACTCTGAACAGGACATTCTGGTGTAAATCATTCATTGTTCACAATAGGGAAACATCAAACTGGATTATGTACAGTATATCCTGTAGTGAAGAAGAGACTATAAATGCATGTACTCCTACACTGTGCTCTATTTAACAAGGAACATGAAAAGAGTTGAGTAAGACATTGAGAAATATATGTTTTATTAATTCCAATCTATCAATACACCATAAGTTGGCTTGTCAGCCATCATTAAAAAAAAAGGGAAATAAGTGGAATATTTGGGAAACGTGTTTGGTAACAGTAATCGTCTGTGTAACTTCATATAGTCCCACTAGCGGTACAGACGCTTTTGTGCGGTTCTGATCCCAGAAGTAACTGCAGATTTTTACAAACAGTCCTGAGCTCCGTATGATGGTGCAGATGTGTGTACTTTATGCAGTTCTGAGTAAAACTCGACACTCGTGGGTGTGTGAAACTGCTCACAGTCAGCTCTCTCTGGCCTTGTTCACATCTGCCACTAACATCTGCTCTGGGTGATTTGATCATAAGTGTACAGGCGAAACAGATCATTGTGTAGCTGATAGTGTAGCCTCAAACGCTCCTGTGACCACCTGTGTAGTCTGATTTTGTGACTCACAGCTAACTTTAACCTCACCATCAACATGCCAATTCAAGCTGAATATAAATTCAATCAACCTCTTGTTGAGAACAGCACCTTTTCCATTTGTGGATGCAATGCAGTGAATGGGTGCCATCAGAATGAGAGTCCAAACAACTGATAAAAGCATCACAATAATCCACAGCACTCCAGTCCATCAGTGAACATCTGGAGAAGACAAAAGCGTGGCCAGTGGGTAGATCTTCTGTTTTAAATGCAGAGCCTGAATTGTCAGAGAATGGGTATAAATCAAGGCAAATGTGGGAATGTGTGCTTGGGACAGTCCGTCTCTTTTAGTCTGCATCTGGAATACTTAGCACTATTTGAAATTTCCATCACGGAGGAAAGAGCTCTGTATGACTTATGGATTATGGACTGGCCACTCAGGCCATGAGTGATGAACCGTTTGTGAAAATTCGAAGGAAATCTCTTTTGTCATTTCTCCCTTTACGTGATGGGAAATGGCTGTGCTTGGGATGGCAAACGACTGACAGCTTAATGATTCAGATTTATTTTCAGAGTCGAGCAGAGCTCTTTTCTTCCTAGTTAAGTAGAAAGTGCAGACTTTTGGATTTTCCAGCTGTCATTTTTGCAGGTCAGAGTTCAGTCAAAGTTCAGCCCGTCTGAGAGCAAAGAATATCTCAAATCAATTCTCTGTTCATCTACACCTATATAATATATGCAATATATTTAAAGGTTACTTTAAACCAGTTATAATGCTTAATATGCATATAAAAAATAGCTATTTATTGTTTTATCTATTTTCAAATTGTTTTGAAACCATCTTACATTTATTTTATGTGAGAATCCGGCATTACTGATACAAGTCACAAAATCATGGCTTTGTTTTTTTTTTTATATATAATAAAACTTGCCATCAGCTTTTATTGGAGGAACAAAATTGCTTAAATGTATCGTCCACCCAAAAATGGAAATTCTTTTATCATTTGCTCCTCCTCAAGTTGTTCCAAACCTCTGCATGTTTCTTTCTTCTGCTGAGCAAAAAGAAGATATTCTGAAGAATGTTGGTAATCAAAAAATTGACGGTAGCCAATGACTTCCATAGTAAGGAAAAAAATACTATGGAAGTCAATGGGTACCGTCAGCTGTTTGTTTATGAACATTCTTCAGAATAACTTCTTTTGTGTTCAACAGGTTTGTTTTTGGATGAACAATCCCTTTAATTCAACACCAACTTTTTGTAAGTCCTAAAATCAACATTTAGAGAATGACCCGTCTTGTGAATGCCCATTTTCAAGAAAGTGTGTGTATGCCACAATAAACAGCTGAGAGCTGACCTCTCCATTTTACCATAGTCTATACTGTCACCCTCAAATCATCCTTTATTCATTTCAGGCCACATTTGTATACATCATTTTTCAGTACTGAGTTGAGAAAATGGCCTGTGAAACAGCACCAAAGCAAATATCTGTGGTTTTAGCTCTCGATTCTGAGTAAGAACGCTGCTCCGTCTCTTTTAGCAACAAAGTAATACCGTTTCATCATCCATTCTGTTTAAGCGGAAGACTTTTAAGCTTTGTGAAAGCTTTGCCTAGCAACATCATAATAACAGAGTCGGTATCTGGTCGTAATTCAAGACGTGCAAAGCACATGGGGTCCACTTGACGGATGAGTCCCATTCTGCCCACTATAGGAGCTGAAGCAGATGTTGTGTCTCACTGATGTGACTGCAGCATGTCACGGCTCTGCTTACAGTGTGTTCAGTGCAGCGAGGCGATAAGAGTTCATCCAGTCATTCAATGCATCAGTGCTAATCTGACAGCTTGTTTGAAAGAGCTTCACACAACTGCTTTCCAGGGTGGACATTTGTTGGCAACATTTTGGGTGTGTAAAGGCGATTTGCAGCAACTCCATGACCTCTTTATACATGTGAAAAGAGTGTTTCTGTGTGTTTACTCCTGTATGGATGTGTGTTAAGAGCTAGAAGAAAGCTAACTTATTTACAGAGCGAACAGTGTTTGTGGGACGAAGCTGTGCTCTTGCATGGAGCTGCTTGTGGTTCAACTTTATGACCTGACAGAGGAAGAAGTGCCAAATTAATCTTCTTCTACAGAAAGCAAGGCCTTTTCCATGGACCTCAACTTTGTAATGTTTTGTTTCGTCTTGTCAACTCAAAATGAGTCTGAAATTTATCACATTACACAATTGCAAGAAAGGCCAAGCTGGGGTGCACTTTCCATGAAAAACTCGCTGCTTAACTACCATAATACTAGCTAGTCATGAGTCCCACATCCATTGTTTGAAACACTTTGGCCAAACATTACAGGAGCTAATGACATCACGCTCTTGGTGGATTAATAACTTCTGCTGATCAATCCGATCGAGACTAAATTAATGTTAGCTTTCTGTTGTAAATAACAAACTCAAAGCACTAGAGCTAATTTTTAATACGTGCACGTAGCACAGATAGACCAATAGCCATCAAGCACTCGCATCAACCAACATGGAAATTCATGCAATAAAAATAAAAGTCAGGCGCTTAACACTGGCTTCTCCCTGCGATTGGGGAACCATAATCTAAAGGATAGTGGTAGTGTGTTTGATTTATGTCTGGTTCTCCGTTCCAGGCTGTGAATGACCACACTTTTTTTTTATACAACAACAACCCAACTTTAAAATCCACAAATGTGAACTAATGTGAAAGTACCAAACTTATTCAACCTCTTAAATAAACCATCATCAAATACAAGTAACAAGCCGTCACGATTGGTCTCCGCTCGCCGTCTTGCACAGTGGCCAAATATGTCCTAATGTATGACAGATAAATCTGTCTTGGAGGATCATAAAGAAACTGCAGACTCTGCCAGTGTTGGAGATACTAAAGTCATTTCTTCCATCTATTGTTCCAGTCGAGGATATTGTCTTGGCAGGAAGACGTAAACCGAAGGGTTTTGCTCAGCTTCAGTGCGTTCCTGATGAGCACTGAGTAATGAGTTCCTCTCCAAATCTTTAATCACAGAAACCTCAGACCTTGTTTTAGATTAAGAGCAAGAGGAGTTTCCTTGCTTTCAGAAATTGTTCAGCAAGTGAATGAGTGATTGGGCCAATATGTCCAATTGTGCATTTATTGCATATGTTTGTTATAATATTGACTTCGAGTGGGAACCGTTGCACCCCAGCCTTCTGTGAATCTGCACAGCTGGGCGATGGAGATGACTGTATATAGACTGTGAATGCATGCAGTCAAGTATGATCTGAAAAACAAACGTTATTTCCTTCTTCCCCTCTGTCCCAGGCAAGGCTAGCTCCAGTATCTCCTCCGATGTGAGCTCCAGCACCGATCACACGCCCACCAAATCTCCCAAGAATGTGGCTACCAGTGAAGGTAAACCATCTGGTCTTCATTATGAGCCAAAATGTCTGCTAAGTCACATTCGCTCTTCCCTTTTTTCCCCCTCTCATATGAAATGCTTAACATTTTGTAGCAAACTTATGTGCTCGTAGGATAACCTGGAAATTGAAAACAAACTTGGCATTTGGAGTTAACATGTGGGCCGTTTGTCTTGAGAGCGAGCGGATTGGAAAAACCCCTAGAGCAGGTTAATATCTGGATATTAGCTGCAGGAACGCAGTGTGTGTGTGTGTGGCTGTTTTTCTTAGAGGGTCTCTTGAAATCGGGAAAACATCATCGAGATGTTTTTACATTACAGTGGTGTGGACTGCACCCTTTCCATCCCCGTGCTGTACTGTAAAAACAGCTAATAAAAAAGACAGTAAATCTGTTAATCCCTACATGAGTTTGGCTTGGCTCATGCATCATATATTCTCATGTACCACATGACCTCCCCAGAAGATATATTCCTCATATAAGATCACTCCAGAGTTGTTTTGTAACCTGATAGAACTAGCGATTACGCCGTTCCTTTCCATTACGGCTAACCATTTGACCCGTGTTGTTATATTTATCAGTGCATGTTTAAACAAACCCATTCATTTATTGGTTCCACAGCCTTTTAAGTTTCATTAGCGTGAATCATGCCTGCAGAAAGCTTGTAAATATTTTGACTGTGTATTTGGCGTGGGATCTCTATCTGCTGGGTGCTGAGAACTGATCTCAACATTCACCTCGTCGCCGACTGCATACGTGTGTTGACCAAAACTTTATGCAGTGTATTTGTTTTTGTCTGAACTATATAATGCTATATAATACTCTACACACAGGTGTTTCTTACTGCTCAAGCTTGATTTCACATGCCACTGCATTGCAAAATGACTAAATGATAATGCAATGCAAATACACAAGGGTCGCTATAGTGTATATTAGCATAAACCCTCTTTGTCTATGATCTGTATTCACTTGCATGTCTACTACTGTCATAGTGAGCAAGATACTGTTACTGTCAACATGTTTATAGCTAGTGAAATTAGTTAAATGGTTTATCTTTTTATAGCTTATTAAGTTAGTTGAACTGTCAATAAGTTTATAGTTAAATTTAATTAAACTAAAAAACTAGTTAAGTTAAACTTTTGACATGTTAGCTCAACTGTAAACAATATTATATAGCCAGTAATAATTTTTGAAGTGGTTTACTTGTTTAAAGCTAAAGTTGATTAAACTGTCAGTTATTTTTATATCTAGTTAAGTTAGTTAAAGTAACACTCCACTTTCTTTTTCTTTTCTTTTTTTGAAAATAGGCTCATTTTCCATCTCCCCTAGCGTTAAACAGTTTAGTTTTACTGTTTTCAAATCCATTCAGCCGATCTCTGGGTCTAGTTGTAGCACTTTTAGCTTAGCATAGATCATTGAATCTGATTAGACCGTTAGCATCTCACTCAAAAATAATCAAAGAGTTTCTATATTTTTTCTATTTAAAACTTGACTCTTCTGTAGTTACACTGTGTACTAAAACTGACGGAACAAGAATTTGATTATTACGCCGGAATGAGAGTATAGTTCCTAACCATATCAGCTTAGAAAATCACAACTTTTAATTTTTTCGATTGGTCTTAGTACACGATGTAACTGCAGAAGAGCCAAGTTTTAAATAGAAAAAAATATAGAAACTCTTTGGTCATTTTTGAGCGAGATGCTAACGGTCTAATCAGATTCAATGATCTATGCTAAGCTAAGCTAAAAGTGCTACCACCAGACCCAGAGATCAGATGAATGGATTAAAAAATGGTAAAACTCTACTGTTTAACTCTAGTGGAGTTGGAAAATGAGCCTATTTTCAAAAATAGTGGAATGTTTCTTTAAACTGCTAACATGTTTATGGCTAAAGTTCAACTATCAGCAAGTTTATGGCTAGTTAAGTTAGTTAAACTGTTGACATGTTTATAGATAATGAAAATTATTAAAATGTCAGTTTATTAGGATTAAAACGCAGCTGCCAACAAATTGATGGTCAGTGAAAATTAGTTATACTGCCTTTATGTCTATAGTCTAATGATAGTTAAACAGTCTGTGTTTACAGCTAGCTACAATTACAACACGTTTACAAACTCTTGACATGTTTATAAGTATTTAAAGTTAGTTAGTTAAGTAGTTAACTAGATAAATTAGTTAAACTGTTGACATTTATAGCTAATTAAAGTTAGTTGAACTGTCTTCCTGTTCATAGCTAAAGTTAATTAAACTATCTACTTTTTTATATCAATCAATCACCTTTATTTATATAGTGCTTTAAACAAAATACATTGCGCCAAAGCACTGAACAACATTCATTTGGAAAACAGTGTCTCAATAATGCAAAATGATAGTTAAAGGCAGTTCATCATTGAATTCAGTTATGTCATCTCTGTTCAGTTGAAATAGTGTCTGTTTTAATTTGCAATCAAGTCAATGATATCGCTGTAGATGAAGTGACCCCAACTAAGCAAGCCAGAGGCGACAGCGGCAAGGAACCGAAACTCCATCGGTGACAGAATGGAGAAAAAAACCTTGGGAGAAACCAGGCTCAGTTGGGGGCCAGTTCTCCTCTGACCAGACGAAACCAGTAGTTCAATTCCAGGCTGCAGCAAAGTCAGATTGTGCAGAAGAATCATCTGTTTCCTGTGGTCTTGCCCTGGTGCTCCTCTGAGACAAGGTCTTTACAGGGGATCTGTATCTGGGCTCTAGTTGTCCTGGTCTCCGCTGTCTTTCAGGGCAGTAGAGGTCCTTTCTAGGTGCTGATCCACCATCTGGTCTGGATACGTACTGGATCCGGGTGACTGCAGTGACCCTCTGATCTGGACACAGACTGGATCTGGTGGCCACGGTGACCTCGGAACAAGAGAGAAACTGACAAATATTAGCGTAGATGCCATTCTTCTAATGATGTAGAAAGTACGGTGTTATGTGAAGTGTTTCCGGTTCCGGTTTACCTAATTAATGCAGCTTAAAAATCCTTTAACGGATTTGGATATTAAAAGCATATTAGTATGTTATGTGTATGCCAGGTTAAAGAGATGGGTCTTTAATCTAGATTTAAACTGCAAGAGTGTGTCTGCCTCCCGAACAATGTTAGGTAGGTTATTCCAGAGTTTAGGCGCCAAATAGGAAAAGGATCTGCCGCCCGCAGTTGATTTTGATATTCTAGGTATTATCAAATTGCCTGAGTTTTGAGAACGTAGCGGACGTAGAGGAGTATAATGTAAAAGGAGCTCATTCAAATACTGAGGTGCTAAACCATTCAGGGCTTTATAAGTAATAAGCAATATTTTAAAATCTATACGATGTTTGATAGGGAGCCAGTGCAGTGTGGACAGGACCGGGCTAATATGGTCATACTTCCTGGTTCTAGTAAGAACTCTTGCTGCTGCATTTTGGACTAGCTGTAGTTTGTTTACCAAGCGTGCAGAAAAACCACCCAATAAAGCATTACAATAGTCTAACCTTGAAGTCATAAATGCATGGATTAACATTTCTGCATTTGACATTGAGAGCATAGGCCGTAATTTAGATATATTTTTGAGATGGAAAAATGCAGTTTTACAAATGCTAGAAACGTGGCTTTCTAAGGAAAGATTGCGATCAAGTAGCACACCTAGGTTCCTAACTGATGACGAAGAATTGACAGAGCAACCATCAAGTCTTAGAAAGTGTTCTAGGTTATTACAAGTAGAGTTTTTAGGCCCTATGATTAACACCTCTGTTTTTTCTGAATTTAGCAGTAAGAAATTACTCGTCATCCAATTTTTTATATCGACTATGCATTCCATTAGTTTTTCAAATTGGTGTGTTTCACCGGGCTGCGAGGAAATATAGAGCTGCGTATCATCAGCATAACAGTGAAAGCTAACACCATGTTTCCTGATGATATCTCCCAAGGGTAACATATAAAGCGTGAAGAGTAGCGGCCCTAGAACTGAGCCTTGAGGTACTCCATACTGCACTTGTGATCGATATGATACATCTTCATTCACTGCTACGAACTGATGGCGGTCATAGAAGTAGGATTTAAACCATGCTAATGCACTTCCACTGATGCCAACAAAGTGTTCAAGTCTAAGCAAAAGAATGTTGTGGTCAATTGTGTCAAACGCAGCACTAAGATCCAATAAAACTAATAGAGAGATACACCCACGATCAGATGATAAGAGCAGATCATTTGTAACTCTAAGGAGAGCAGTTTCAGTACTATGATACGGTCTAAATCCTGACTGGAAATCCTCACATATACCATTTTTCTCTAAGAAGGAATATAATTGTGAGGATACCACCTTTTCTAGTATCTTGGACAGAAAAGGGAGATTCGAGATTGGTCTATAATTAACTAGTTCTCTGGGGTCAAGTTGTGGCTTTTTTATGAGAGGCTTAATAACAGCCAGTTTGAAGGTTTTGGGGACATATCCTAATGATAATGAGGAATTAATAATAGTCAGAAGAGGACCTATGACTTCTGGAAGCACCTCTTTTAGGAGCTTAGATGGTATAGGGTCTAACATACATGTTGTTGGTTTAGATGATTTAACAAGTTTATACAATTCTTCCTCTCCTATAGTAGAGAATGAGTGGAACTGTTCCTCAGGGGGTCTATAGTGCACTGTCTGATGTGATACTGTAGCTGACGGCTGAATGGTTGCAATTTTATCTCTAATAGTATCGATTTTAGAAGTAAAGTAGTTCATAAAGTCATTACTGCTGTGGTGTTGGGAAATGTCAACACTTGTTGAGGCTTTATTTTTCGTTAATTTAGCCACTGTATTGAATAAATACCTGGGGTTATGTTTGTTTTCTTCTAAAAGAGAAGAAAAGTAATCAGATCTAGCAGTTTTTAATGCTTTTCTGTAGGATATGCTACTTTCCCGCCAAGCAATACGAAATACCTCTAGTTTTGTTTTCCTCCAGCTGCGCTCCATTTTTCGGGCTGCTCTCTTTAGGGTGCGAGTATGCTCATTATACCATGGTGTCAAACTGTTTTCCTTAACCTTTCTTAAGCGTAAAGGAGCAACTGTATTTAAAGTGCTAGAAAAGAGAGAGTCCATAGTTTCTGTTACATCATCAAGTTGTTCTGAGGTTTTGGATATGCTAAGGAATTCGGATACATCAGGAAGATAACTTAAAAAGCAGTCTTTTTTATATAACTATTGAAGTCTAACATTTGTAATGTTTTCAGCTATTGAAATTATTTATAATTATAGTTCGTTAAATTATTCAAATGTCATTTATAAAGATTAAAGTTTAACTGGCAGCAAATTTATAAAGTTAGTTATTCATGTTTATAGCTAGTTACTACTGACAGTAGTTCAATTCTTGGCATGTTTGTAGGTAGTTAAAGTTAGTTAAACTGTTGACATGTTAATAGCTAGTTACATTTTTAAATAGCTCAAACATTTAAAAGCAGATTACATTATGTTTTTGCAATACATCATCAAGATGTTTAAACTTCCCATGAATCCGTTCTTTTTAACTTAGCGTTATACTGCGTTGAGATGCATATTTAAATCTGACATTTAGTTTTAGAGTCAGTATGTGGTTGGGCACATGGAAAGCTGTTTTCCAGGTTGGCACTGCTTTTTATTCACTGTTGTACCCATCCTTCTCAGGCTTTACACCAGGGGGTTGGGTCCAGCTCCATATTGTCCCCAAAATGGGGCATCTGGTGTGTGTGTGTGTGTGTGTGTGAAAAAGAGTGAGCCAGGTGCTAATAGAGTGTGACCCGTGATTATGGTTGTAGTCATAGTATTCCATAGTTTCTTGGCTCAGACAGGTGGAACAATGAATATCATTAAAACATTTTGCTAAGCAACGTCGGATGTTAATGAGGGTGGCATAGTGTGCATGTAAAGCAGCCAGTTTGTGTGGTTCAGTGAAGGTTGGTCAAAACATGAGTGAAATTAAAATGAGGTTAAAGTCAATACTAAGAGCTATGCTTAGATGTTTAAGATGTGTGAAATCATTGGAAACTCTTGCCCCCTAAACTTAACAAAGGAATAATGTGAACACATAAAAAAGTTGAAATGTTAAGCACACGGCACTGACCTTTGCATGTGATCAGGAGCCAGTGAGGGAACTAAGCTAGTTGCTAAGGATCTAGCCGCTGTTTAAAGTCAACATAAAACAGCATTAGTTTTTATAATGTGAAGTTTTCACAAGTGAAACAGAATATTCAAAGGGATAATAAAGGGTGGGACTTTGATTGAATTGTAAAAGGAAGGGTTTTACTGAGTGGAATGACCTTCGACAAGGTACTGTATGTGCTACAGAGGAGGCTCTGTACCGCCTCCTCCGCACCACCAGAGGGAACTGTCCCCTGAATATTAGCAATCTCTAATTCAGACTCCATTTCCCATCATACCTGGGACTGATTACACAACTACACCTGGGGCATGTTCAAGTTCAAAACGGTGCGCAACGTTTTGCTACGGTTTCCGTGTTGAACGGGGTTTGAGATGCGTTTTCTCTTGTTTGGTGGGTGTGTCAGGACTGCAGTCCAATCAGCAGCAACATGTATATAAAACACGCGGTATTAAAGTGAACTCGCACAATGGCTTCAAGGAAAATAATGTGCAAATGTGTTCGTTGCAGCTCGGTATATGCAATAACTGAGGATATTAGAAGACATGTTTGTCGTAAGTTTTATTGTAAAAATATAGGATATCAACATAATGATGTAGTTGTTTATATTTTTAGCTTCATTGCAAGTGTATGACATTTGGTATAGAAATAAACAATGGTAATTTAGTGTTTTTCCTAAAAATGAGAAAGAAAATACAGGGAATTAAAACCGTATGAACTACAAATAAAGTCAGTATGTGAGGCTAAATAGATGGCTCCGAAAATTCTTCACGAAGAACACAAAGAATGGCCTTCTAAGCTGCCATAGTTTCAACTCTTGCGTCATCAGAACAGTGTGTTCAACGCATCACCGTTTCTGTTTAAAAAACGTTGTGCAACGTTTTGTCAGGGCTGAACGCAGCCCTGATTACACAACTACACCTGCACCTCATTTACTGACTCACATATAAGTCACACCATTACACAGACTCTTTGTGAAGTCTCGATTTGCCCTGGATATCATTTCCGAGTGTTATACCCATGGTTTGCTTCTTATATTCTGACCCTGGAGTGTTTTTTGTTTCTGTGATTGTTCTCCGCCTGCCCTGACTTGGATTGTTCTGTTAGACTCTGATTGTTAGCTACCTTCCCTGATCTCTTACCCAGTGTACTACTGTCTCTGCCTGATCTTCATTGTCCTGCCTTGCCAATATTTGACCCTGTATTGTCTGAGTACTCTCAGTAAAGTTGCAAATGGATATAACCTCTTCTGATGTGTCGCAACACTACGTCACTTGAATAAGAAAGTCATTTTAGAGTGGACAGTTGTGGTCAAAACATCAGTTTCAGGAACTGCAAAATGTTAATTTAACCGAAATCAGAGGGATCGTACAAAATGCATGTTTTTTTTTTATTTAGGATAGACCTGAATATGATATAACAGTTAGATTTTTAAAAAATGACTCCGTTTAAAAGTTGACAAACACTTGGTTTTCAATACTGTATACCTGGATGATCCACGGCTGTGTTTTTTGTTGTTGATGAGTCCCTTGTTTGTCCTAAACCATTCAGCTGCTGCAGTTCTTCAGAAAAATCCTTCAGCTCCCTCTAATTCTTTGGTTTTCAAGTGTCTTTTGTGTATTTTAACCCTTTCCAGCAATGACTCTATGCTTTTGAGATTCATCTTTTCACACTGACAACTATTGAGGGACTATTGCACAACTATTACTATAACTACAGAAGTTTCTAACATTCACTGATGCTTCAGAAGAAAACGTGATGCATTAAGAGCTGGGGGTGAAAACTTTTTTTTTATTTGGTCTGGGTAAATTGAACTTATTTTGCCTTCTGGAAAACATGTACATCTTTTTTCTGTTAAAAAGTTTACATCCAGATGAAGGTCAGTCAGAGTGATTTGTTTTTGTGAACAATATTCAGAAGTGTGTATATGCACAAACACTCACACACAATGTAAAGCCCTCGAATCCCTCTATATTTATGCCTTTAGGAAAGGATGAAATCCACTTGTGTGGGATGGCGCTTCCCACAGGATAACAAACACATGTGAGTGTGTCTGAAATGTCAGGATATTTCATACTGTGAGTCAGGAGATGTGTGCTTTCTCCAAGTATGAATATGGCCCAAACACACATAATGCCTGGACGACTGGCAAAGCCTTGGCATTGTGAACGTCCAGCTCTTACACTGTGGGAAACCACATACTGTATGTGTGTGTTGTGGAGGCAGTTCACCATATTTTTGGGTGTGGTAATTTTAGTAAAAGAACTCGCTTTTCTGGGTTCTACTACAAACATAAAAATATACATACTAAGATTGCATTATATTTAAATATGATCCCATGGTAGTACATGGTCTAAACTCAACACTCACACAAACAAAAAAACCAAACATGAAAAAAATTTGAATTTAAATAAAGTAGGGATTATGTGGACATAAATATTTAAGTAAATAAAATGGAGCAACTTACCCTAAATCTTTAAGAACTGCAATATAAAAATGGTAATCTAAACTTCAATTAAATCTAAGAAAGAGATGGAAGTAAATAAAAGGCTTTCTCTTCTCTTTATCATCTCTTGGCAAATTTTCGGTCAGTGGATAATTTACTATTTTATATCATATATATATATATATATATATATATATATATATATATATATATATATATATATATATATATATATATATATATATATATATATTGGAGATACATTTCACATAGGAATAGCAACTAGTCTTAACACTTTTGTGACTGCTCATTTATTGAATGCGAGCATATATACACAATTATTGCCACTTCTGAAACCAGCAAATAATTCATTTTCAAAAGCATAAGTATATATTTATTTTAATGCAATTACAACAAGTACATTTTCATGTCTAATAATGGAAAATAATGCCCATCGGAGTTTAACAGAGAACATCTCGTGCTTTTAGCTTGAAAACGTTCTTCTCTGTTTAAGATTGAACACTGACTGGCTTTCCAAAGTGTGGGAAAGTCTCGAACCAAACCATAAAATGCCCAAACCAAACCATTAAAATGCTGGGAATGTCTTGTGCCAACCATCCTTCCATCACTCATATAATTCGGGCCTTAAGGTCCATTTTTGTTGGACCTTTTCAAATATAAGAAGGATGATGTTCCTCTTAGGTATTAAGTACAAAAGTACTTGTTGATTTTGAAAGACTTAGCGTTTCTCAGGACTGTCGAAGTTTGGTAGTGAACACATTCTGAACACCTGCAGCCTTCACCTGTTTTCCACAATCTGTGAGGCATCCCGTCGTTCAGCTGGAAAGAGGAACAGGACATAGACCACCCTCGCTCATCTGAACATCACGGGATATTTGAGAGTTTATTTAAATGACACTATGACACTAATAAAAACTCTGAGCCTACTGAAGATAATGCTCAATGAAACATCTCAAATTGGGACTGCTTTAGGGATTGCTTTGCCATCTTAAAATGAGTCTCCTGTCTCTGTTTTTCAAGATAAATTCAACACCTATAGATTTCTCACCTTTTGAATAGCTAAATTTAGCTCTTTATTAATGGTCGACATGAGAGAGAATTTCATGAGGTGCTAAGCTAAAGTAGTTAAAATGCTCACATTCCTCGTTTGGGATGTGGTTCAAAACACACACTATAAGTTCAGGCCTGGCGAGGAATGGTTGTCCCCGGACAGTTTACTTTGGCTCCACATGTGTTTGAGATGTGGCTTCTCTACAGATTGTTCAAGGACGAATAACAAACCATGAGACCAGAGCTGTTAGCACAGGGGATTATTAACCCACTTTGCTGTGCCACTTTTCTTCAGTTTTCTTTTTTCTGCCTCTTTCAAAGAGTTGCATTGAGGTTTTCTTTTTAAATACTTTAATGTACTATGTAAACATACTGTACAGAACTGAACATTTCCTCTGTAGTCCAACATGGAGTTTGCCTTGACAACTTTTGAATCTATTATCATCATCATCATCATCCCTAACTTTCTCTCCGTCATGGGCTCCTGTTATTAACAGCTGTTTGTAAACTTCTAGATTACGAACAGTCCCTCTTCATATTTTTCTCATCATACAGATCTGTGTGAGGTGTCACTGTCAATCTTCTCTTGTACAGACAATAAAAGCATGAGTGGAAAATTGTTAAACTAGGCTTCAGAGACCTGCACTGAGGAGTAATGGGGTTTTAAGTGAAGCCAAGTGACAGAACTGATTACTGATGACTAGCATTAAATAACAGCAGATTGGACAGTTCAGCCCAAGGAAAACATATTAATCAACTTCTCCTGATTCACACCGATTTCATTGCTAAAGACTTTCAGCTTCAGAGATGTGGGAGGGTATGGTAGATTTATTTTGCTGTGGATTAAAAGGTACGGTAAGTCAAATGTTGTAACTTGATGCGGGAGTGTGCAGTTTATGCGGATGCAGTTTGGTATATCCATTTCTTAGTGACATTTCCTTCATATTTCACTGGTAACTGGCTACAACATTCTATGAAGCAAACAATTATAGGATCTACCTTCGGATGGAATACTAATGAATGATCTCTCTGTCTTCGAAACAGTTAAATGACCATTTTCTCCATCAAGACAGAATTTGGACGAAAGCATATGCGTTTATTTGGTTCGCAGTGGATCAGCATGTTAGTGAATGTGATATTGCTTTAATATAACAGTTCAATAAACAAGTTAATATTGAGTAACTTACAATTTTGGAGTATATTCATCTTTCTCCATCAGCAAAAATAGTTCTAAATGAAGCCAATTCGGGATTTACTGTCATGCATGATCGAATCAAGTGCCATTGAATCATTGACTGATTTATTCAAAACCACTGATTCGTTTAGAAACAATTCAGAACCACATACTTGCATACTACTCTTACTATGTTTGCCCTTTGGCAGAAGTATTAAGAGTATTATGCTATATGCAGCTCTGAATTCAGCAGATCACTTTTTTTTTGTTCTTGAACGAATCAGTGGTTTTGAATTAATCAGTCGAGTCAATGATTCAATGACAGTCACTTGTCTCCAGACTCTCCGTCTACTAGCGTAATGTTTCAAAATGCCTTGCACATATTGAAGATACCTGGCTAATTCTCAATACGTCAAATGTAAAACTTGGCTTGAAGGAAAATGTAGCAATGTGTAGCCTTACTAGCATAATTTGTCTGATGTTTGCTGTGTACATCTGATTTGTTTGTATGAGGAACAACAGTTATGACATATATTCAATTATACCTATTTTGATGTTATCCGCTGTCTACTTTTGCTGTGCTACTGTTAAAACAGTTTTTATGTGTGCATTCTTAAGGTCTGTTTCTGTCGAATTGACCCTAACAAACTCAACATCACAACTCAAATCTAAAGCATGTTCTCTGAAGTTGAATTAAAACAAACACTGAGGTTTCAGCCATGTTTACACGAGACTGCAGAAGCTGTTGAGCAGTATGTATGTTAGATTAAATGTGTTCATGTGCATGGAGGAATGAGCCTGCCATGTGGCTAACTGTTCTTATTTTTTTTTAAGTAATTTGTGATAATTTCCTGCTTTATTGCACCAAGGAATTTCACTCTTAAAAATATATACACCCTTGTGTTGTTCCAGACCTCTCTTCTGCAGAACTTAAAAGAAGATGTTTTGTGGAGCATCGGGATCGAAACAACATTGGAACCCATTGACTTCCATTGAAGGATAAAAAACACTGAGACACGTTTTACAGAAGAAAGAAAGTCAAAGGTTTGGAATGAGTAAATGATGACAGAACATTAATTTTGAAGTGAGCCAATCTCCAGGCAGCTGTCAGCTATTGAGTATTATGAATGCACTGGGCAATGAAAAGTAAAGGCTTCATTCGGTCAAAAGTGTGGATTTGGTTCTCGTGTTATGTTCTCAGTGTTTCATCTAGACCTGTCTCGGTCATGTTAGGTTGTGTTGGGACTCTTCAAAGGAGGCACCCTGTTGGTATGAACTTCTCAATCATTAAAAACACAACTGTGAAAGCATGTAAGTCCTTACCCTCTGACTGAACCGACACACGAGCAGGAGCTGCGTTTTGACGGAGCCAAGTTTGGTAGAGCCTCATAGGATCGAACCTTTTTGCAACCTGATTCAACACCTCTCTGAAGAGGGATGCAATGTTAACCCCGAGGTTCCTAAACAAGAAACTTTTACGAGGTGCTTGGGGATAACAGTTCATGGCTTTCTCTCTGGTTGAACCTGAATCTACGGACCGAATCTGGACAGCATAGCATTACCTCATCAATCCCTCTCTTTCCAAATCAGAGGGTTAAGTCAGTCAGCCCTCCAGATGTCCATGACCACATTACAGCAGTTGCCACTATTTGCTTCTTGTCATAACTATGTAGAGCAGGGGGCCTTCCCAGAACATCTTGCAACCCGTTATGACTGTTTGTCTGTGATTTGTGTGATCTGCAAGAGTTTCAGCATGTCTGCTGTGCACATGTCCTTAAGTTTCAATCTTTGGTGTTCCAGGCAAGTTGCTCGAGAACTTTTGATAGTCTATATTTCAAGGTGCTAAATGATACTGCAGTGCCATGATGGAAATCGGATGGAGTTAAGCCAATGATTAGGTGTAAAACAGACCAGATCTGCTGGACTGGGTCTTGACTGGTGGAATACTGCTTGGAAGGGATGTAAAACACACTAGTTTGCCTCTAGTATTGCTTTTACCCTTATATTTCTGCTGCGTGTATGATCTATGAGCTGTGGAGAGCAGAATGGGACGGATCGAATGTCCTTGCAGCAGATTTTTTGTAGGCTTTGGAGGAGGTCCTTTGGGTGTTTTTGTTTTTCTTGGTGAACTCTCCAGAAGGAGGACAAGCCGTGGTCGCACATGCTCAGTAAAGAGCCATATGCTCGAGTCTCCTCTACTGAGGATGTGAAGGCAGATCTTGAGTGTGTTTCAGTGGGGCACTTCATTAATGACCAGGGTGGTAGGAAACTGCTTGTCCATGTTGTCTGAACATCCAATTATTAGATCAAACGTATGGTTTAAGTCCTCAAGTCATGCAACGTGTTGGGAGGAGATGTGCTATTTCTTCTGTAAGCAATCATACTTTAATATTTTGGTAGGCATAGCATGTAATGGGCAGAAAAATCCCATAGACTTGCATCAAAGACCTGGATGTCCTAGAGACTTAAGTGAGGAAGGACCACCTTAAAAACTGCATAGCAACACTCTGGCAATTCTATAAGCCCTGTTCACACCAAGATGAAAATTTGGAGCAAAAACTTGGTGAATTTCGATAAACTTTTAAATTGAATGAAAGGCTCTTAATGTGATACAAACATTTGCATCTGCCATCAGTGAGACCAGTTTTTTAGTCTTTATCTCTTTTACATTGCACTGCAAAGAAAACTGGCCAACCAATAAGATTTGCGCATTTATTCACATGTTGTTCAGTGCTTCTGTTACATAAAACTACAATTTGGTGGTAATTTCGTGCCTTTCTGTGGCAGAGTTTCTTTTTGTTTTTTTTTTTCTTTTTTGCCAACTGCCAACATTTTTCATAATTTTCACAAAATAAAAATAAAAAATTCATAGCTCCCAGGATATTTTATTATATGAAGATCTGGACATGCAAAATGTCAAAAAGACATAGTATATCTTTTTATTGAGCTTTTTTTAATAATTTGTATTTATTATATTTATGTCTATTTTATATTATTATTATTATTATTTTATAAACAATAATATTTTTTTGTGTGTGTGAAAAAAGCAGCCTTTTGAGCAAAAATCGGAGACAATCGCATTTTTGTCAGACTATGTCCAGATTGGATTCAGAACACTGTTCAAAGCAGAGATGGAGTCGATCGCTTCCATCAACACCCCTAAATCTTGCAGTCCACTTCCTGGCTCGATATTTCTTTTGCTTTATATGCTGTATATTTTTTGTTGATCATTATTTAACATATGCATCTGCTTACATAGGACATTAGTTTTAATCCAGACATTACGTACTCTTTCAGAAGGTGTGAAATAGCGCCACCTACCATATAACAGTGACAACATGGAAAGCTGTTAAATTCTGTCAGTGACAAGGAAAGAGTTAACATTCGTACTGGTGTGAACAAGCCTTTACTTTCATAGCGGCAGGTTTTGGACAGGTACATGTCTCCGTTTTGTTCTTGCTTTCATGGGATTAGCTTTCTTTTCTACACTTACAATGGCAATATTTGAAGTGTATAATCTTATAAAAGCACTTACATTAAACATACTTATGTATTATTTGTAAATCTGCAGAAAATCTTTTTACGTTGATTTTGGGTTGTAGAGATTTAGGCATTGTCAGGCAACAAAGTTGTAATACAGGAA
This sequence comes from Carassius gibelio, assembly GCF_023724105.1. NCBI lineage: Eukaryota > Metazoa > Chordata > Actinopteri > Cypriniformes > Cyprinidae > Carassius > Carassius gibelio. The sequence goes on from NC_068394.1 coordinate 15,245,682, forward strand.
GTAACTTTAAGCTGAAAAAGTGATGATTTCACACTAAAATCATCTTAACACGTATTGTTCATGTCGTTTGACTATACTACTGGAAATGCATATCAATATTTTACAAATGGGCTCCGTTCACTTTATTTGTAGATAATATTGGCAGACCTCACTCAAAATCTGTAAACATTCAGAGCATCTTAAACTGCCATGCAACAGAGCAGGATATTTGCCTCTGGATTTGATTGTAAAGCAGAACTAAAGTCTTTATCCCATTACTGTTCAGTTGATGTTCAGTTCAAGAATATGCTAATTCAGTGATGTTCCTTATGAATGATCACTTCTTTTGAACCTTTTGATCAGTCCTGTTTTATCCATCACTGGGGAATAGCTTCAGCCAAAAGGCCTCACATGAAATGTTCAAGCTTTGCTTTGTCCAAGTTAAAGACCAGATGGTTAACCTGTTTCTCTGATATCTCATGCCTGTGGATTCCTCCAACATATGCAGTCTTTGGCAGTTCTCATCAAGGCCATTCAGCTTGACGAGATGCAAGTCTAATTATACATTCAACAACAGATTGGAAAAAGTGTGAAACATCATACGTGCTTCCGAAAACTGGCCTACAGATGAGCAGGTTATAGTCAGATAGCATTGTACCGAGTTACTTCCCATTCTGTTTTACCGTGAGAATAGCAAGCTTAATATATACAACTTTTTCAAGGCCTGGAAAGTGTTTTGTCTCAAGTGTCTTTGTCTGCCTTTATTTTATTTTAATGTATTTAGTAAGGAGTTCCCTCTGAATAGGCAACTTTAAAGATTAAATCAAGTAAGTCAAGTGAAGCAAACTTTCAAACACGTATATAAAGAACAGTGATTTAAATCTCATTATGGTGTGTTTCTGTGACAGTCGTGTGTTGGATTGCTCCAATGAGCCGTGGCATAAGAGCACTTGAATGCTGTGCATTATGGCTTACGCTGGTTATCAAGAGAGCCGTTCATTTATTTGGCATCAATGTCCCACGGTCAGTTCGAATAAGCTTGGGGTCATTACATTGCCTAAACAAAGGACACACATTAATAAACACTGGATACTAGCCAAAAGTCTGCTCCATTGTTTATAGAGTGCTTGAATAAACACATGGGCTTGCAGGACCGATGGTCATCATTATGTTTTACAGGAATCCCAAGTATGAAAGCCGGTGTTCAGCAGTGAGCTGAGTCAGTCCTTTGAGTGGTTGGGATATTTGATGAGCAGTTTGGTAATGACCCATTACACCACAGTGGGAACCAAACTTCCCGGGGCTCGTCCAGCTGTGTGCACCAAACCCATAGATATCGAGTGCATATGTGTCCCTAGGGAACCACAATATGAACGGACCACCCAGAACCGCCAGTTCGGTTGCAGAGGAAAGCAGGGGATTTAGCAGTGAATTCCCTCGGTGCCGTTCTCGAATCCTTCAGCTTTCACTGTGTTTTCCTCTTTAAGCCTGAAGCTGATTGAATCTGCAAGCCGCTGCCGGTTGTGGCCGCTCAGAAAGACTGTACTGAAGGTCACAGGAGAAGTAATTCAGAGCCCCTTCTGTAAAATCGGTTTACTCGGTCTGACAGCTTGTCCTGCAGTGGATTTTTAGTGCCGTTAGACACCAGCAGTTGCACAGTCAAAACAGGCCATGGTTTAATATACTGATATGCAAACAGCTCGGCCTGAGTGTATTTATAGAGCAAAAGCAGGAGCCGTCCCAGACGCAGTACTGGAATAATAATCAGAAGAAATGAATGCATCAGTATCATTGTGCCAGCTGTTTTAGTCTCCATTTATTCTGTCTTTCCAAAAGGAACATTTTAATATGAGCTAATAGGTGAGGCATTGGGATAGATTATGATAAAACAGACAGGTCTTTTATGGTTCAGTGTGTGCTGCATTCTCAGTATTGCCACAGGAGGCGCTCTCTTCTTCTATGTCAGCAGGAATCAATGTAAATAATGTATGTAACTTTATATTCAATAATACAGTTTATAATATACAGAGGTACTGTCTCTGAGGGTCTGGAGGGGTTCGTGTAGCTGTCTTCTGTCATGCCGAAGACATTTAGCTCCCTCGAGAGTAAGAGTCTGCGTATGTCATCATGACCCCGACGTGAGTCAGACTGATCTCAGGTCAAGTCTGCAACACAGATCTCCTTGACTTACTGCACTTGCACACACACGCACACACACACATGCACACACACACACACACACACACACACACTTAGACAAAACCTACAGTAATGCACAAATCTACACATGCAATTTAATTTCACATGAGGAAGAAGGGAAGGATATTGTCTGTCCCTGTAAATGCAGTAAATCACTGTCTGGAGCAAAAGCATATAGATCAAATTAGAGTCTTAAAGTAATTCTTCTGAAGACCAGCCCTCGGTACACTAAACTCTACTTTTATCATAACCACTGGGATCTGATTAGCTGAACCAAAGTCAATCAGATGCCTTAAAATAACCAATGTATGGGATGTGTGGGACTTCAGAGGAAAACACTGTTAAAACATGTCAGGACCTGAGCCGCCGAAGTGCTTTCTAAAGAAAATGTCCTGTAAAGAAAGCATCATTACACATAAACCCTCACTTCCTCAGAAGGACCATCGTGAAGCTTAGCACAGTGCTATTAATCAAGAGTTTAGGGACGGGGATCCGTGAGTCCAAAAGACAGACTTTGGAAATGTTTTGCTCCCATTCTCTCATCCTTTGTGCTCATTTTTGTGGAGGAGGCTTGACAAGGACGTGAAATAGAGAGCAAGGGTAGACAAGAGCTTATTATAAATGCTTTCCCCCCTAATATTTCTCCTCATTATCTTTCAGTTTATGATTGGCTTATGAACCAGTTTCCTAAAGGTAAATCCACCCAGTAAAACTGTTCAGCCCCACACTGACCTAAGGAGAAAAGATTGTAATTAATAGTAAGTCATTGGCAAGATATTAGCTGAATAACTGCATTTAACTGTTACTTTATGATTTATACTTTATGTAACAATTGATATTGCAGTTTATGTATAATATGTGCTTACTTTTGAAACTATGTGCAATGAATCAAGTGTAATATTCAGTAAAAAATGAATTTTAAACAAAGTAGGTGTAGTCACATTAGAGAAATTTCTATAAAATGTATGTATGTATAAAGCACAGATGACTATTGGTAACCAAGCAGTTGATGGCAGCCATTGACTTCCATAGTATGGAAGAAATGCTATAGAAGTCAGTGGCTACCCTCAGCTGTTTAATTACCAACATACTTCAAAATATCTTCTTTTGTATCCAACAGAAGAAAGAAAGATTGTTTGGGTGAACTGTCCCTTTAAATGTGATGCAGCAAACATTTTGGAGAGTAGTATATTGTTGTCACATGACCTCATTTTATTTATTATGTTGTCATCTCAGTATGTGCAAACTTAAATTAGTCAGTGGCGACTAGTTACCACTGTTATGTTATTTTGCTTAATGAATGTGTAATGTTTAATTTGGTGTATATATATATAAAAAAAAAAAATCTTAAATCTTGTCAATCCAAGTCAAAAAAATATGAAGAATTGTGGTTGATGTCACTTTGGAAATGGAAGGTCAAGTTGAGTGCAGTGCATTGTGGGATATATTCAATCTCATATACAAAACAATTACAGCACGTTACAACTAAAAATGTGTTCCTTAGGAATCAAACCTAGGACTTTGGTGTTGGTAGTGCCTTGTTTTATAGGTCAACATTTTAAGCTAAATCTTTTTAGCGAATTACAAGCCAGTTTATCTCACAAAGTAAGTAAAAATACAGGCAAGGCGTCCCAGGTCGCAATCCAGATCTAGCAGAGAACTCCCAAGCTATCTACCAAACCACCCAGTCTTCCACTTCATCTTTTCCAAAATAGGTGAAAGATCTGCAAAGAATGAAAGCTTGACCATTAATGCAGACTCAACCGTGGAAAGCACTTCAAGTGCGCACAGTGCATTTGAGATAAACTTGACACTTTTATCAGCCTCCAATAATGAGATATCAAAAACAGTTTTGAGAACAAAGAGCCTAAGTGTGTTGCTTGAGTTAACACCGTTTGTGCTAAACATGTTTCTCAAACCAGTTAATGGCTTCCATATTGGGTATATTTTGTGCTTCTAGACATTTAATGCATTCTCTCCTGACAAGAATCAGGTTCTCTCTTACCTTTATACGGTAAATTACATCATATTTCTAAATGACTTTCTCAAATCTGAGATGCATTTGCATGCATTTAATCCCACTGATGTCTAGTTGAAATAATTCACCTTTTGCTGAGAGTTTGATTGACAGGCCACCTGACCAATCATAATGCACAATCTGCCATTTAATCTGATAAACAATCCAGACAGAGTTGGTAGATTGATTGTTGTGGACTTAAACTTGAAAAATGTGCATCTTTCCACATTGAAACATGTTCATTCAAGTTTTTTTGGTGCTACAACTAGTAGTAAAGAGGACGAGATGATCGCTTCATGTGCTGATCTGTCACGATACATTAAAGAGCCACAAAATAGCGCACTATTCTATGTTTTTTTGTAGTATAAATAGTGCGAGTAGTGATGTAGTGATAAATAGATGGGTGCACTTAAATAACCAATCAAAAGAAGTGTTGAATTGTGTACACTCACAGCTTTAATTGAACAGCGGAGGGGGAGGGGATAGTATTTATGATTTTTCTTGTTCTTTCAGATTCGGATTTGAGCATGAGGACGCTAAGCACTCCCAGTCCTGCCCTCATTCTGAAGTCAAACCCTTCCTGTGTCTTCCCTCAAACAGTCCCAAATGGCCATGAAACGTCTTCCACATCTTTTAACGTCACTGGGGAAACCGTTGCCCTGGTTCACCCGCCTCCAGGCACTCGCTCACGGCCTTCTAAAGTTCCTCCCACCACTCTCATTGAAATCCTGCCTGATTCTGTTTTACTACACGTCCTGTCCTACCTGTCCACCCCTCAGCTGTGCCGCTGCGCTCGAGCGTGCCGCCGCTGGTATAACCTGGCCTGGGACCCGCGACTCTGGAGCACCATTCGTCTGAGCGGAGAGCTGCTGAACGCTGACCGAGCCCTCAAAGTGCTCACCCATCGGTTATGCCAGGACACTCCCAACGTCTGTCTGACCCTGGAGACGGTTGTGGTCAGCGGCTGCCGGAGGCTGTCAGATCGAGGGCTACGTGTGGTCGCTCAGTGCTGTCCAGAGCTGCGGCGTTTGGAGGTTGCAGGCTGCTATAATGTGTCCAACGAAGCAGTGTTTGATGTGGTGTCCCAGTGTCCCAATCTGGAACATCTAGACGTATCAGGTAATATTAGCAGACATTGCAGTTGGTTTGCCATATGCCTTTGATTGAATCTAATAAAACCTATCAAGAACATGTGATAAAAGTCCAATTGAAATGACACAAATAGAAAAAAAAAACAATAAATAAAGCATACTTTTTTGACATACTTTTATACCTATTTTTATGACATTTAAAGTATTTTAATTCTCTTTACGTGGTGAAAAATTTGGATATATTGCATCATTATTTATTATACGCAATGTATTGTATATGCATTGTTAAATAAACACTAAATAAAATGGTTTTGAAAAGGGGTTGTGGGATTGTGGGCTTTTCAGCATGGAATTTACATTATGAAAATGAGAATTCGGGTAAAAAAACAAAACTCCTTTGAAGGGTCATGAACTGAAAAAAAGTCAAAATTCCCTCGTTCTGACATGAGGTCATTGTACTATAAAAACATCCTGTAATTTCAGAACGCTCTTGTTAGTCTTCAAACAGCTTATATTGAAGCCAATCTGCCAAAACGACCGATTCACGACACCGATTCACACGTAGTGTTAAAAACCATAGAAGCAAATGCAGGTCTATGCCGAAATCAAATGATAAAGATGCTCCGAAGACAACGCCACATTCAGTGCCAAGTCGTGAAAAAAAATAAGTCTTTGTATGGCATTCTTTCTGATCTCAATTTTTGGAAAAGAGTGGATAAGGTAGATGATTAATTAAGACCTCTGAAGATTTCCTGAAATTCATCCAATTGCAATGCATATTTGTTTATTTTTAATAAATCTCATACTTCTTGAGGTGCGATATTATACCACTATACCATGCATTGTTGTGGAGATTATATTTTGAATTGTGCTACAGGTGGCCTGCAAATGTATGTATTTGCGTGGCACATCCATTACCTGGTCAACGAGTAAAACATGTTACATCTTGATCATTTTCAAGTGCTCTTGTGATGGATTAGCTGCCATTAAGCATCAGAATACCATGTTTGCTTGTGGATTTATTCAGGGAGTAATTCAAAGTGGTGACGTTTTTCTGGGAAAAACATTATGAGCTCTAGGAATCGTTGCCAGTCTTTCAGTCTTTTTCTGGGGGAAGGTGAGGTCTGCTCGATTTTGAAAGATGGGCTGCTAAACTCAACCAAAGAGTAAGAGTCTGTCTGCTGAGTTCATTGTAAGAGTCACACACTGTGCAGTAATTCATCATGCAGAGGGCACAGCATGCATTCTGCTTTCCACAAGTAATACACCCTTGTTGCAAAAGTATCCTACATTTCTGATGGTTACGTTTTATTTTAAAAGCAGGAAGTGTAACTGCAATAGAAATAAAAACATATACTGTCCGGTTTGATGTTTCTGGATTTGATTTCTTTATTCTTTTTCTCAGTTTTTTCCTGTTTTTTTTCGGCCTATGGTCTCTATATTTCATTCATTCACCTCAATTTGAAAACCTTATGTAGACTCTAAATTTCAGATTTTAAAAAGTCATTTAATTCGACTGTTTACTGTAGCTGTTTCCCATGTGACATTTCCTTTTTCTCAGCGGTCTTTGCAGTCCCAGTGCAAGTTTTGATTTATTGCTTGAAAAAGGATCAAAACAACTGGAACTGATGCTCATACTTAGGTTTAAATATATCTTAAAATACAAGAAATGGTCTGATGGTTTCATATAAGGAATTAATCTATAAGAGTTAATAATGTGCGCGTCTTAAAAAGTCAGAATAGGTTTGTGGAACATAGAACATAGCTTAAACTGTACAGTGGACAGAATACAGCTTATAGCTTTTTGCCTTAATTTGTATTAATTTAGTATAATAACTGACTTCAAGGCTAGAAACACATTAGCAGCCACCCAGAAATCGCTAGCAATTGGCTAATAACTACTTAAGATCTAAAACACCTTAGCATCCACCTATCAAGTCTCCTGGACAACCATTCAGGACACCTTTCCATCAGATATTGTAGCAAAACAAAATTGTTGCTCACAAATCAGTTTGGCAGTCTAGCATCAGATAGCACCAAATCTTACATCACCTGCCTATCAACCTTAGCTATAGCTATAGTAACTAGGATGCCAAAACAACCTACGGTAGCAACCACTTTTCAATGCCTTTATAATGCTTTGTAAAGTCAATCCACTTACGTCATGACATGGACAGTGTTGGTTAAGTTTCTGTTTAACGCTTTATACCCAACTCTGCATATGAAATACTGTTTCTGGGTCCAAGACTCTGGTCCATTCTAGTTGAGAATACTTTTTACCTTTGCACCCTTTGTTGTTTGCTTTTGGGATCTCATTGGGTTTTGGAACCCGGGAATGGTGATGCATGGGGTGTACTGTGCTTTTGAAGTCATAAACTATAATAATGATGATATCCCCACCCTTTCCCCTAAGGCTGCCCTAAAGTGACGTGTATCAGCCTGACGGAGGAGGCATCGCTACAGCTCACACCTCTACATGGACAACAGATCGGCCTGCGATACCTGGACATGACAGACTGTGTATCACTGGAGGACAAAGGCTTGAGGACCATTGCCTTTCATTGTCCATGTCTCACACACCTCTACCTGCGGCGCTGCAGCCGGCTAACAGACGAGGCCCTGCGACAGCTAGCACTGCACTGCACCGCTTTACGTGAGCTTAGCCTTAGCGACTGCCCTCTGATTGGAGACTTTGGCTTACGTGAGGTCGCTCGCCTGGAGGGCCGCCTACGCTATCTGAGTGTGGCACACTGTATACGCATAACAGACGTTGGACTGCGTTATGTAGCACGTTACTGTCCGCGGCTCCGCTACCTGAATGCACGGGGATGCGAGGGCTTGACGGACCAGGGTTTGAGCCACTTAGCTCGCAACTGCCCCCGATTGAGGTCTATAGATGTTGGGCGCTGCCCGCTGGTGTCAGACGCCGGGTTGGAGGTGTTAGCACGCTGTTGTGAAGGGCTACGAAGGCTGAGTCTGAGGGGCTGTGAGAGTTTGACAGGGAGAGGGCTCGTGGTGCTAGCAGCGGGATGTCCCGAGCTGCAGTTACTAAACGTACAGGAGTGTGAGGTGCCACCTGAGGCACTTCGACTGGTGCGACAGCACTGCAGACGCTGTGTTATCGAACACACCATACCTGCTTTCTACTGAGGGGACAGGTTCGGGACGCCAGAGGCCTCGACCTCTGAAAAACAGATGTTTATACTTTTTGCATTCCTATGACTGCCTGATGAGATGCAACAAGGTGGATGTGTCTCAAAACCTAGTGCATGGGCGCTCAGTACTGCTCCTGGAAGGCCACTCGTGCAGAGTTTAGCTTTAACTCACCTGACCTAACATTTTGAGTAATCCTGACTGTAATTGGTTGGTTCAGATGTTCAGATATTTTGGGCTTGGAGCTAAACTCTGCAGGACAGTGACCTTCTAGGAGCAGGACTTTACCTAGTTAATCAATTCACCCTTATCTGTTTCATACATTTGAAATCTAGGAGTCTGTACTAAAGGTTATGAGTTGAATCAGATGTTTGACTACAAAGAGTTTAAAATGTGCTCAACTCAGGGCTGTCAAACCCTGCTCATGAAGGATCACTGTTGTGCAGAGTTTTGCTCCAACACACCTGCCCAGAAGTTTCTAGTAATCCTAAAGACCTTGATTAGTTTGTTCAGATGTATTTAATTCAGGTCCAAAGTTTAATTCAGGATCTCAAGGAGCAGGATAGGCAACCCTTACCTAGTGAGTCAACTTGTCGTCTACTTAAGTGTTTTGCAACCTTGTTTCTGGAGGCACACCAACACATTGGTACACATTTTGGATGTTTCCTTTATCTGACCCATCCATTTCAAGACTAGAAGTCACCACTAACAAGCTGACGAGTTGATTTAGGTCTTTGATAAGGAAGAGTTTGAAAATGGGAAACATTGGCCTACTGAAATTCTGGGGCAAATAAAGACCTCAAAAAGCTTGTTCTGGATGTGTTTATTTGGGTTGGAGCTAAACTCTGCCAAAATGTAGCCCTCCAGAAGCAGGGTTGGTGAGTCGACTTGTATACTGCCGCAGGGTTTAATTTGGTTTTGTTTGTGTATGTTTTTGTGACTCTCAAAACTGTGATTCCCATCCACTTTCATTATAAGACTGACAGACTGCAACGGTTTGAGTTAAAAATCTCTGTTTGTGTTCTACTGAAGAATCAAAGTCACCTACATCTTGGACGCCCTGAGGGTGAGCAGATAAACGTCACATTTTCATTTTTGGTTCAACTATCCCAGAAATGAAAATAGTACTATCACACAAATAGTGCTTTACACATCAGACTGATGCAACAATCACAGTTTTGACGGTTGCATGTCAAAGACAGTTCCTTAGGTTTTGAGACACATCTGGTGTGTAATGTTGCTCTTGTAATAATAATAATAACAAAAACTACATGACATATAGCATAATATTTATCACATGAAAGAGATGCATTATTGTCACTGTACATCGCCAGTAAGCTTGTGTTTCCTAGGGGTTTGTTTGGGTTGATTTATGTTTTGTTTTCTATGAAAGCTCTTTAGCTGGTTGTCTATGTCCAGAGTCCATCCATTACATGGTTAAAATGTAAAACTGTTAAATCATTTAAATATGTACTACTTGCTTTTACCACAGAAGAAAGCAAGTTAAAAATGGTGAATAAGATTGAAAGCATTTTCTATTTGGGTGAATTATTCATTTACTTACATAGAATCTTATAGTTTTCTTCAGAAAACTGATATCTGATGTCAAGAAATGGACTTGGTTCAAAATAACCAGGAAAATATGGGCATTTGCACTTTAAAGGGCATTACTGACAATCTCAAAATGATCTAAAAGTCTGATATTTGATATCCCAGATAGCGTTTACGTTTCATTTTGTGAAGGCAATATGTCGCTGCTAAAAACACTCAATAAAGGGCTACTTATTTAAAATGAAATGTTTTCTTTCGTTTGTTTAGTGTCTATGAACAACTGGGAAAGTGACAAGTGTAACACATATGCAAACAAAGGGATGTTCTTTTGGTCGATGTAGTGTAGAGTAACATAATCGATGGGGAAGAGACAGGAAGGTTAAAGCCCTGTGGCAAGCATCCAGATGCATCTTTTGCACTTCTTTGAGATATTAGCTATAATCTTCTGGTGTCTTGTCCTGTCCCCGACTGGAGCAGTCTTCGTTTTACAGCACGTTTAAAACAACGATTACTTTCCCCATGAAGAACTTGGACGGGAGAAGAGCGCTATTATCCTCAGTTATCAAAAGATATTATTATTGGTTTCAAGGTAGACACATACTAACCATACACGTTAAAACAAAGTAATACTGTTTGTGTGCACTGTATAACGAGGCCTGATAACGCTGTGGGATTGTTTTGTGTCTTACCCTCTCGCTTGAGGGTGTCAGTGATGGCCTTCTGGACAGCAGTCAGGTCAGTCTTACCCATGATTGAGTAATGAACCAGGCTGGGAGTTTTTAAAAGCCTCAGGAATCTTTTGCAGGTGTTTAGAGTTAATTAGTTGATTCAGATGATTAGGTTAATAGCTCGTTTAGAGAACCTTTTCATGATATGCTAATTTTTTGAGTTAGGAATTTTGGGTTTTCATGAGCTGTAGCCAAAATCATCAGTATTAAAACAATAAAAGACCTGAAATATTTCAGATGGTGTGCAATGAATCTAAAATATATGAAAGTTTAATTTTTATCATTACATTATGGAAAATAATGAACTTTTATCACAATATGCTAATTTTTTGAAAAGGACCTGTATATGTTTGTTATAGTAATAATTTGAAAACTTTAATTATAATCACAGTTTGTAAAAATGTTAAATAGTCAGAAAATGAAATTGTACGCCTGTCAGTTTTTTAATTTGTAGATAATCACATGTGAGATTTGACCACTCAACTAGGAAATGTCCCGGTTTTCGTTATCCAATAATTATTTCCAATAATTCTTCAGTGAGATGGATGGTAAATATGTGCTTGTTGTGACTCATCTGAGGCTCTTGTCTTCTACACATCAGCTAAAGACACAAAACTTCATTTTGCATCTGTTAATATATTAAAAAGCAGAATGTTTTGTCCTAGACAGCTGGATTGATTCTCTGCTGCCCTCTGTTGGGTAATGTTTCTGCACTTACTGTAATTGTAGATTTTATTGTTGTAATTTTATTGTATCTTGTAGATCATCCTGCTATTCAATATATATATACAGTATGTACAAAAACGTACTAAGCACAGTTTTCATAGAGCAAAAACGGTATAGTAAGCTATTATGAAGTTTTATTAGAGAAGCGATAATAATAAAGTAACACAAGGCATGGGTTTATTTAAACACAACGATTATGATTCTTGATATTGTTATAAGCATGTGTATCAGTAACCCCAAAAAACAAAGCTTTTTGTTTATTACGTTTGAAAGAAAGACATGATCACAGACTTTTAGATTTTGTTTTTAATAAATAAATTCAAAATCGCAATACTGAGAAAAGCTGAAAAAGGCACTTAAAAGAGCTCGCAATCCTTCAGCTTCATATTTATTATTGTGTCAAACATTTACAAATGACTGCATCTGCCGATTACGTTCCCTTAAAATCATTACTAAATAAAAGCTTGTTGTACCTTAGAGCATATGATATCATCAACATTTGAACACAAAACTACACTATTTCTTCATTTTCTTCAGATAATTTGTCTTAACAACATAGAGCTTCATCTTTGACTTTAAATACGCAACTGTTCAAATATTACAACTTCCATATTACATTTTTTTAGTTTGAAATATACTAGCTGAAATCTGTAGGTATCAATAATTGGGCTCATTTCTAATGAGCAGTTTAAGGACATTTGGCTTTCTACAGGACATCACCAGAATACACTGATACTCATCAAGAGCCTCATAATAATTCAGCAAATAATCCTTCATAATATATAAAATACACAGACATTTTCAGCCTAACACGAGACACGTGTCATAATGATTCTCTAAGAGCAACATCAAGTGGGAAATGAGTATCAACTGCTAAAGAAGATGTTTTGGATGTGTGCCACAGTAAACAAATATGCATTGATTATTAGCATATCAAACCAAACTTAGTATAGATAAAATGAGATATTGCATATACACTGCTCAGATAATTCCTTATGCCAACATGATTGATGAAGAAGTCTGACATGATATAAACAAAAATTCATATGATGATTATAAATGACATTTGATGAGTTTTTGCCATTTTTGGGTGGATTCAAGGATGCCTTTTCACCATCACTTAGAGTGAAACACTTGACTCAAGGCACAAATGTCTGTTCTGTTTGAAAAGAGAGAATGTGTGACGTACACAGGGTTTAAAAGAAGACAAACTGAAGACTATACAAACTGTACACGTTTGCAAGGGACAAGCGGCAGCCGGCCCGTCATAAAACACTACTGAAAGAATGACATACGATGAGATTTAAAGGAAAATTGAGGGTATCTGCAAACCTATCCCTTTCCAAACATTCGTGTGTGTGATACCCATGTCCATTATTTGCCTTCATATTTGGGGTTGATCACGGTTGTGACGGCGCTCTTGTAGATGGGGTTCTCTCCCTGTGAAACACACAAAGATCAGATTGTTAAATATACAGCACTATACAACTTCAACCTGTCGTCTAAATGCACCTGCACCCCCAGAAAGTGCAATAAACATTGAATTAAGAAAGGTACAAAATAAAACACATGCAGCTGGTATATATTAACAGAATTTCAATGCACATTAATATCCAGTGAAGAAAAATTTATTATTAAGTTAAACGCTCATTAAGATGCTCATGCTTTAGTCAGTCAGTGTTTTATACCTTAAATACATCAGAAATATATCAGTTGATGCGTCAAGGATGGAAAAATTCAATCAGGTACAGAAACACACACACACACACACACGCGCACACAGAAAAAAAGCCATGCATAAAGAGGAGAGGTATACAAACTTATAGAGGCACAGCTTTATGTCCATATTTTGGGTTCTGGAATTTATTAATAGGGCTCTTGTAAATTGGATTGTCTGTCTGAGAGTGGACAGAGACAGACAACAGATGAAGAAACAGAACAGCTGAAATCATGACAACACATGAAGAATGAAAGGATGAGATCAGAGAGAGATTTCATGAGCATGAAGGGAAAAACAGGCAAAGCATGCATACAGATTAGAAATGCAATAAAAAATAAACAAATTTGTGTAAAACAAGGTTAAACCCAGAAAAATAAACAAGGAGTCTTTTATTCCATCAGTTGCAACTAAAAGCCTTGTATTTAAGTCCAATTTCACTTTGATGAACTTGCTAATTCTGAAATTAAACACTTTTGTGAATCTAAGAAATTATAATCATAAAAAACAACAACATTTGTTTAAGTAAATCAGACTTTTATAAAGACTAAATATAAAGACTTTTTGATAAAGTTTTACTGAGCTGAATAATACCTGGTTACAACCTAAAAATACTGTCACACTACATTTCCTGTGAATCAGCAGATTCTGACCTGTGCCTGTTTCAGATTGACCTTGTGAAAATGAAATATATATATATATATATACTAAGCTCAATGTTATACTTTCAGACACTTAAGTGCAAGTGTTATTTTTTATGATGAAATGTATTATAGTTAAATGTATCTTAAATGCAATTAGATGAACTTAATAGTAAGGTTTTACATCTTTGTAAGTAATTTCATAATTACTTCTACTGTTTTTTTGAAATACAGTTAAAGTGTACAAACATGAATAATAAACTAAAATACTTTAATGTAACTTGAAATGAAATGTTGAATAACACTACAGTTAAAAATATAAGTGTGCTTCTTTAAAATCAAGAGTATTTCTTTAATGCATGATAAATAGATTATTAAAATGTGCATTACTTGACATGTTTACTAAGCGCATTTTTTAAAAGTGTACTTAAGTGTCTTGAAAGAGTCTCTATCCGGGATTTTATTTCATTAAAATTATCAGCAAGTACAGATTTTTTTTAAATATACTTATGAGACCCGAAGTACACTACAAGTGCACACTGAGTACTATTAAGCACGCTTCTTTTCAGGAGAGCTCATGAGGTGAGCCAGCAGAGGGCAGCAGAGCATCGTCCTGACTGACCCAGAAAAACCAGGAGCCTCTCCTTTAGTTCCACAGCTGGCCTAAAATCCTAAAACGGAGCGCTCATAAAAAGGAAATCGACACTTCTGATGAAACAATCTTGGAATTTTGGAAAGACTAAAAACAAAAACTGCACAAGCTCAAATAAAAGATTTCTTGATCCTGTTTTAACCCCTTTGCGTGCAAACATCGCTGACGGCCCCAGTTTATTATTGTTTCACTTTCACAGCACATTAAACATCACTGTCTTACTTCATCTGGACAAACTGTGCATCAATGGAAAGTTTAAAGACTCAAGCTTCGATATTTGACCAATATTTTGATAAAACATTGTTGCAGTGACAGATATTTAGTGATTTATGTCAGGAGTGCAAAATAATAAATCTGTATTATGCCACATTTTGAATAGAAATTCATAACTCACTCATATTCAGTCACGTCAAGAGCGGTTTATTTGTGTTCACATAGACTCACTGAACAGCGTCAATAAGGATTTATAGACCAAAGATGCATATCTGCGGAGATATATGGATATATTTACTGATGTTTACTTCATATTTCTTCAGACAGAATCGTCATTTCTATTCATTTTCCACGGATTTACGCGATCAGATGATAAACAGCCTCTCCCAGCGATCTGTGTATGTGTTTGCTGTGCCGGCAGCTCGTGCGGTGTGTGACTCAGACTCTGATTGGGTCTTTCAAACGTCAATCTAGAGTTTCATATCTGGACACCGCCCCATCGTGTCACATGCTTCCTGCACACTTCCTGGTAGTTATCTGGCCAAAACAACACTGAAACACCTCTGTACACACAAAATATCCGAATAATAAACCCGCGATTACGATAGTAAAGCTTGGTATGAGAATTTCTTGAGATCTGGGGCGTTTTTATAAAAAAAATCGAAAATGTACATCGGAAATGCTAACTTGTGCAGCGATGAAAAAGGCTACAAATAACATATTTTTACAACAGTAAACGACCAAATTCCACCCCTGATCGCTAAAGGAAGTTATTATAAACACTCGATCGGGGTTTAAAGTGAGTTTTGAGTAAAAGTGTACTAATAATTTCATAAATTGTCAGATGTAGCTTGATGCTAACGTTAGCACCAATGCTACTAATAGCAGGTGCTTTTCTTCTTCATAATGCATTTTTGTCTCAATAATTCACGTAAGGTCGTAAGAAAATGTTTTGTTGTATTTTTATAGTAAGACTTTTGATAAATAAGGGCTAAATGCAAACAGAGACTGAAGTGAGATTGCTGCTTTGTGTCTTTGTAAAGCCTGAAAAACCACAATCAAGGCTAATAAAGGTGGAATAAAAACAAAAGAATAATGATAAAAGAATAATGCGGATAATGTGTCATACCTGGCGGAGGTGTGAAAGACTCGTTTGGTGAGAACAATACAATCATGAAACGGGCAGTTTTCACAGCCAAACACACATATAAAACACACATCAGTGTTTACATGTGAGATCTTACAGAGATGACAAGGGCCATAAATCAATCTGATTAGCCTTCTCTAAAAACACACATGACATGGCCTTAGAAAATATTTAATAAAATTCACAGTTTTACAGATTCGATTATGAAATTTTTTATGAAGTCTTGGAAGACTTGTGGCCTTAGCTACACTGTTTTCAAACTCATTTCCTACATCAACATTTTTTTAAATACATTTAAAACATATGTTTTTAATATTTTTATTTTTGTTTTTATGTTTGAGCTTATATATCTCTATTATCATAACAGTCTGAGTGATTCTGATTCCTGAACAGTAAACTTTAAAGTGTCAGCTTTGTGAACATATGTTGAATATGTATCTAGTCAGAAAGAATCATGAGCAGAAACCTTTTTATTTTGGGTATGTAATTTCGGTCTCCATGCCAAAAAAGGGGGGTTACTAGTAAGGGGTTAAAAGCTTTTTTTTTTCTTACCGTGTCCCACTTGGCGTTCATCTTCTCCTTCTCAAACTTGGCGAACTCGCGGCGGTCGTGAATGATCATGAGCAGCTTCCAGATCAGCAGCAGAGCTAGACCAATCAGAACGATGCCTGTGACCACGCCCGCTACGATCGGAATGATGTCAGGAGCCACCGGGCACTCTGCCAAACCAAGCACAGCAGTGAGAGTGTACAAACACTACTGCTACAGAAGGAGCAGGCATTTAAACCCTGGCTCGAAGCCTCACCTAACGTCTCCACCACATGCACCTCCCTCTCGGTGTTGCTGACGGCGTAGGTGTAGTAGAACCAGCAGTCGTTGGCGTCTCTCTCCTTGCAGTGCATGAGGGGGAAGGCCTGCACCGGCTGAGGGAGCTTCTCTCTGTCCTTCACCTTGATGAGGTTAAAGTAGCTGCAGTCTCTCTCACAAGTGTCTTTCTTCTCTCCTGTGCCAAACGCTCGGCACTGCACACACTCCCTGAGACACACGTTTCGTATATTTATATGAAAAAGCTGTGCCATTTACACCATATATTTAGCATATATTTGATATATTCTGTCCAAAAAAAAAAAAAGCTGTATAAGTGGTCCACAGCAATTCATGGCTGAAGCTGTGCATGTGCTCTCTGTAGTTTAATGTGTCATATATTGTGCATGTGTTCACTGACTTGTGCTCAGTGCAGACCCCGGGGCAGGTGGGGCAGATCTCACAGGTGGGACCCTGGAATTTGGGGTCGGTGCATATGCAGGTCCCACATTTACAGTTCCCCCGGCCGTTACAGATCTGCTTGTTGGAGGCTAAGCAGGTGGAGGTGTCCAGAGAGCAGTCACACGCGCTCCCCGTGTAGTTAGCATCACAGACACACACCCTGCACTCACAGCGGCCGTGTCCTGCAGGGAAAACACCACATCAAACACCTCCAGACCGTCTTCCTCGTCTACCCAAGCTGTGTTTCTTCTATTAAGGATCTGTCGAGTGATGTATTGGTGACATGCGTACCTCCGCAGAGTTTATTATTGGAGCGGTCGCAGTTGAAGTTGTCGCACTCGCAGAATTTGCCGCTGTAGCGCTCTTCAGGATTGTCTCTCTTCTTGCACTCGCAGGTGCCACACACACACTCGCCGTTATTGCTGCAGATGTCCGTGCCGTTGTCCTTGCGGCAGTTCTTGTCCAGGTCTTCGGTGGACACCTCGTCTTTTCGACATTCACACTGCCTGCCCACACGTCCCTTATTACACCTGAGAGGACACAGCTCACATTCACTCACATACAAACTCTGTCCCGTACGTGTTTATGTTTTCAGAGACTAAAAGGGGATTTTAGCACAATACAGATTTTTTTTCTGTGCATTATAATGTGTCCTATTTAATTATTATTATTATTTTTTTTGCAGAGCAAAATGACTATCAAACATTTTTACCATGATTTGCATCATTATTTACATTAGAGATTCAATGCTACATTTACCCCTAAAATCAAATCTATCGACCGGTATATGTATATATCAGGGCTCAATTGATTATGTGGCAATGAATCTAGTTAAATGCATATTAAATTGCATCTAGTTAATAACCACAATAAATTTGTCTGAGAAAGATCATATCCACAAAAGATCATTTAAAGCCATTATTGTGTTAGAAAAGCATGACATAGATACCAAAAGTAGCTTTAAACAAATATAACAAAAATATCAATTAAAGAAAGACATGCATTTCTATAAGGACTGTTGTGAGGAGCGTCTCACCTGCAGGCTCCACACTCAAACGTCCCGTTGCCGTTATGACACATCTCACTGTTCCTGATGCCGTGTTTGTGACATTCACACTCGCAGATGAAGTTGAGCATGATCTCCACCTCCTCAGTGAAGCCCAGGGGCTTGATCTTAATGCTCTCAGGTTTGCCTTGTTTGGGAAAGCCTTGAGCCGTGATGTTAATGTTGAATGAGACCTGGGAATGCATTGGAAACAGAAAACAACCGGCTAGCGGTTTCTGCTACGGATGACGGATGATGCTCTGTGCTGATGTGACCTCACCTCGTCTCCGATGGAGATGTTAGAGCACTTCCTTCCGTTCTCTCCCTCGTTCACCACTCCGTTCTTACAGCGCGACTGATAGCTGATGCTCACTCCTTCAGGAAGCTTACTGTTCTCCAGGATCACCTCGGACGAAAGAGACTGAGAGGAAACACAAATCAGGCCAGTTCCTGGAAACACGGCAGATATTGCTGAAGAAACGTCATGGGCTCACATTGTAGGCATCGATGATGAGATTGATCACATTGCTGGAGTTGGCTGAAAGCGTCCCGACTGCAGACTTTGGGATCAGGTTTTTAAGTTCCTGTGGAAAAAGAGAAAACAAACCTCCATGGATCTTCAGCACAGGGACTCGGGGTGTTTGTTTTATAATAATAACCCATATATATATACATATATATATATATTGCCAGAAAATATATCTACACACATATATTTTGAAACATGTTTTTGCAGATGTAGATTTTTTGCTGTATGGGATGATTTGAGGAATCATGTGCATGTGTCATGTGCTAACATTTCACATTTAGCATTTATGATTTGTTTAAATCCAGCCAGCTCTATAAAGTCTCCAAGGTTTTGACTAGTGTGGAAAAAGACTTCAGGCTGGTGGAAACCTTTACAAATCAAAAGTTGTCTTCAAATCGGCCAAGTGCAAGACACTACCGTCTCCAGACACATCAGGATGATCATCTGTGGACCTACTTTGTAAACCGGCTGGAACTCCTCTGTAACGGCAAAGATGGTCTGGATGTTGTTTTCACTCAGTTTCTGAACCAGGTGGGCGATGGAGGGGTAATCCTAGACAGGAGAGGACATGAAAGCTCTGCTAACTCTGTCAAACATCTGATAGTCTGCTCTGAACACCAGCTGAAGATGTCATATACGCACATAATAATGGCTCATGGTGTACATGTTGTTCTCTAAGTGACACTTCCCATCATTGGGAAGCACGATTCCACCCAGTTTGCCATCGCCGGCAAAATGGAAACCTGCGTCTGTGGAGAACACCAACAACCGAGTGACGTTTCTCCAGCCGATGTGCTCCTGAGAGAGAAAACAACAGGAAGAAGGAGAAAAATGAGGCCAAGGAATACAAAGAGTGAGCTGAGACCAAAAACAAGATTGAGGACACAAATTAGTATATTACTGCAGCGTTTCAGACTCTCCACTTATAAAGACAGTCTGAAAATAACCAAATGAGAACAGGGGTCTACCTTTTGGAAAACATAAAATGTAGAAAATCTGATTTTTGTTTTTAAAATACCTTTGTATAATTATGACAGAGATATGTAAAACTGGTTTTGGTTAAGCTCCGGGAAAAATAAATATGAAAGCCCGATTCCACCACGGGATAAAAAAATAAACTTAATTGTTAATTAATTTAACAACAACTTTTTTTGTTGTTGTATCTTGCATCTTAAAATTCAGACTTTTTCTCAGAATTGTGAGTTTATTTTTCTCAATTGGTAGTTTTTATCTTAAAATGTTAATTTTTTACCCTCTCTGATTTGTTAAATATAAATGCACAATTTAAGTCAAAATTGTAAAATAAGTCAGAATTGCAGGATTTTAACTCAGAGTAGTGTCTATAAATTGGAATTTTGAGATATAGACTAAAAATTCAGAGAAAAAAGCCAGAATTGTGAGATGTTAACTCTAAGTTTCAGCTGCGAGATATAAACTAGCAATCTCAAAACAAAAAAGAATGTATGAATTGATAGATAAAAAGCCATTACTGAAATTATTTATTAAATTTTTTTATTCTGTGGTGGACACAATTCATTCACACATGAAAATATATATATATACACATGCATGTGTGAATGAATTGCACTTACTTTCTTGTCAACACATAATTTGTTTGTTTTGTTTTGAGATACAAATGCATAAAATACTTTTTTCTCCTGACATTAAGAAAATATTGTAAAAAAAAAAAAATGCTTTGATAAAATAATAACAGGGTGGATTACTGTGACCTGAAGTTGATTTTGATATAAAATAATAAGTGAAGCATTACGGACCCACTTTATATTAAGTGGCCTTAACTACTATGTACTTACATTTTAATTAATAATTTAGTATAATGTACTTATTGTGTACATACATGTTTTTACATTGTACTTAAAATTTAAAAAAAACGACATGTAATTACATCTGTATTTAATTTCTGTAATTACGTTTATAATTACACTGTTGACCCATACTTTACACCTTAACCCACCCTTAAACTTACCCATACCTCCAACCCTCTCCCTAACCTTACCCCTATCCCCACCTCAATAGCAGCAAAAGTGTTTTACAATACAATATGAACACAATAAGTACATTGTACTTATTTTTTTATGTAAGTACATAGTAGTTAAGGCCACCTAATATAAAGTGGAACCAGCATTACTTAAGAAGGTTAAATACACTGCTTCGACAAGTACTGTATAAATCCTGTATGATTGAGCAATCCCAGTGTTCATCGTTTCACTGCACATCTTCTCAGTCTACAGTCGTCCTTCACTCACTCTGCAGACGGCCACCTGCATGATGGCATCGAACCCCCCCTCAGGGGAGTCCAGGTTGCCAGATATCTGCTGTTTTCCCACCAGACTGTTGAACTGCGCCCCGTTGCTGGTCAGTTTCAGCACGTTCTTGTAGCTGAAGGGACTGGTGCAGTTTTGGTCCCCTGTGCAGGGGTTCAGGAGCTTGGCTGGAGTCGTGCTGATGTACGGCATCACCGTCTTCTCCACAAAAGAGCCGAAACCTGTCCGGAAATGAGCAAAGCTGCGTCTTAGCTTTAAGTGCATGCCCGCTCGTGTCTCTAATGGATTTGGCAGTGTAAGGAAAGCTTTGATTTAATTACAGGTCATAAAAGTAATATTCTAAGCCAGGGTTTCAGAAAACATGTTTCATGAAAATTAGTCTATACAAAGTAGACTAGCATATGTGATTACTTACGCTGTTTAAGTTGTAGTCATTTAATGAGAAGCATTTAGAAATACAGTTAGAGTTAAAGGTCTACAAAATAAAAGCTTGAGGGTTAAACGTTTGAGGTGAAGATTGTTATATGTTACATTTTTTATGGAAATCTGTCCTGGAAATCAGCATGTGGTTCATTTATAATTTGAGATGCATACATTTAAAAGTAAATAATTGAACCATTATACTTCACATATATAACACTGTTATTACATGTTAAAAAACAAGGAGACAATGTTTTGGGCTCTGACTCTCACCTATTCTGAAATCTGAGGTGATCTTGGACATTTCCTTCATCAGACTCGTCCCTAGGTTCTTGACGTTCTCCAGGTCATCCTTCATGGAGTAGGACAGGTCCATCAGATAGTACAGGTCTATGGGATAGTCTTCAGCCCTCTTGAACCTCAGTCTGATATTCTGAGGTTCCCCTACAGGAATTACAATTCATTCACAAAGAAATGCTTTAATATTACGTGCAGCGATCAATAAAAACCATCACAGGTTTCAGATTGTGAGTCTGCACCAGATCTGAGGTTGAGGCTGAGTTTCTGAGGCTGGATCTGTGTGATGTCCTCGGGTCGGAGTTTCTCTGCTCCTTTCTTGCGGTTGGTCACTGCTTTGTTTTTGAGGATCTTTAGGCTCCCGCGAGGATCCTGGATCCCGGCGTCGCAGCCTCTCTTCCTGAGCGACTCCAGCTCATCACAGCGCGCAGACGTCGGCTCTCCCTGCTTCAGAAACTCCTGATGCACACAACATATAACCGCGAACCAAGCATGAATAACACAAATCCATTGTAAAAAGGATCATAAATATTCAGATAACTTACAACCTTCATTAAAATCATTATTTGATTGCTACTGTTGTCGTGCTTTTTGTTTCCCTCAACATCTTGTTTGTGGTGTTTCACGTCGTTGTTATTATCATAATATTATGAAATATTATTGTAATTTCAAACAGCTGTTTTCTGTGTGAATCTGTGTTAAGTGTAATGTATTTCTGTGATGCTCCGCTGTATTTTCAGCATTATTCCTCCAGTCTTCAGTATCACATGATCTTCAGAAATCAGAATAATATGATGATTTACTGCTCAAGAAACATTTCTGATTATTATCAATGTTGAACACAGTTGTGCCGCTCAATATTTCTGTGGAAATTGTTACATTTTATTTTTTCAGGATTCACGGATGAATAGAAATGTCGAAATAACAGCAGAAATGTAGTTTTCGTATTTAATTAAAAATGGGTTTACTGTAATTTTTAATGTGTACTTCCTCAATAAAAATATTAATTTATTAAATTAGTGTACTCATAGAAACAATGGAGAAATTAAACACATACTATAAAATTAAAAAACATGTACAGTCAAAAAATGTTTTCCATATTGAGAGTGTGTAATAAAAAGAAAGCTTTAGTAAAGAAAATCATCTTAGAGTTAATTAATCTAAAGAAATAACTATTGTGTTTTGACAATTTAATAAATTAATATATATAAATGTTATTTAAAAATAAAATAAACGTAATCCGAAATAAAATGCAAAAAACTTTTTTATTCTCAATTTTTTTTCCAGCTAGATGCCAAGACAGCTCTTAACATTTTAATTTAGTTTAACTTAATGTACTAAAATAACTGCAATGCTAACAGTATCTCAGTAGTGTCTCTTTTTTGTGGACGTGATGATGCATGGAAACATCTTGATGCTTGAAATCTCTTTTAAGGGCTCCTTGTAGGAATCTCTCAGAAGAAATCTCCGAGATGTTTCCCTGCAGAAGCAGTTGGAATGAGATTTCCGAGCATGAATGGAATGACAACATTCCTCCGTCATTACTGATCCTGGCTAATCTGCCATAGCAATTAACATTTTCTTCAGCATTATGTCTGTTTGGTCCAGGAGCAGCAGCAAGTTATTTGATATTAACCTCCTGTTTATTGAAGCGTCGTATATGATATCATGTCTGCAATATGTAGAGATATCATTCTCTTGGTCTATCAGTACAGCTCTGATTAGTCAGCATCAATGTGAGTGTGATTCAGCATAAATACACCAGGTCAGTCAATGTGTTTGGAGGGTTAAAGAACCGAATACTCACTGTATCAGTGCACCATCCACATTTAGCCCCCACTTGTATGCACTCGCCACAGGATAAAGCGTTGGCTTTGATGCACTCGTTGCCCTCTGCAGAACAGAAGAGACGGAGACTGTTTCACATCTACAGCTTCCGTTCAGTTACATCACTCCGGCTCGCTGCAACTGGAGCCAAGATGACTCCTCTACTCTGTGCTTTCCATTACGGATAATGCTCCGACCGCGCAATGACATCAGTATTTAACCACTCGCTCTGAAGAGAGAACGATTCGTTATCCTCATAGAAACCCAGCGCTTATTAATTCTGACGGAGTCGGACAGAGTTACAACACACTGGACACAAATACACTGGATTAGAAACGACAGAGTTCACATTACCTTGCTGTGCGCTGCTGCAACTAATGATCCCGAATAATGTCGACATGAAAAGCAGCTTCAGGTCCATCTACAACAAAGAGACAAAGAATAAGCAGTGCATTGCATTTCAATATTAATGTGTAACACAGTTATTCAGAAAAACTACGGTGAATGTGCATGATCTGTTTAAGAGACAACCACAGATCGAGAACTATAGTTCAACCACACAACTTTGCGCTGCTTTTTGTTGAAACTATAGGTTTGGTAAACACCAAATTGTTTAACTGTGTTGGTAACGATGACTTGTGATCATAGTTGTCTAGCTATGCTTTTGGAAAACACAAATCAAGTTCTGTCTGTGTTTTCTACTTTCAGTTCGGTGTTTATTTATTCCTATTAATCGATCAGTCCCACATGTTCCTTATTTTGTGTATTTATACTGCTAGTCTGCTTCAGTTCTTTGTCTGTTCTCATCATCGCAACCTCGCTAGCTGTGTTTCCATCCAAAACTTGTTCGCAAAATTGGAACATGGCTCAAAACTTTAGCAAATGAAAAGGTTTCCATCCAGCAAGATGAAGAGAACAAAATACTACTAAAATAAACTAGCACCAAATATCGGTACGGAAAAGGTCATTTCCTACAGTAGAAGCCAGTGTGGGTATTTTTTCATATAAAATAAATGACTTGCACCTTAATGCTTTCGGAGGAGGACGCCTGCTGTTTTTGGAGTACGGTTGTGTTCATTTCTTGGAAGTATTAGCAAACCACTTTGACTAGAGTTGGGCTCATGCATTTCAGAATATCGGCTGGTTAGTCCAGCTATGCCATCAAGTCACATGACTTTTTTAATGTGCATTAAGGAATTCATTCAGTGAATGTGCTTCCATCTAGTTTGTGTGCATATTTTTTGCATACGTTCTTTTATATGCATTTTTCTAATTTATGCACATCTTGGTTTCCATTCAGCTTTTTTAATGCCATTTTCCAAAATGCGCACAGAGGTTTTACGGCTCATATTTTCGGAGCGATGACCTTGAGTTCACTGGAGGTCGTAAACCTTCATCGGCCAACAGAGCTCATCTATTCTCGGCTCTAACACCGCCTCTCAGATGCCATTCCTGGGTAAGAGAAGCCATCACTGACCGCTCGGAGCGTTTCCTAGTGAGTGGCTCTTGCCCTGCCAGAAATAGTGCTGACTACTTTAGGCAAAGGGTGTTACTCCAGCCGCCAAACAATATCTTTTAAAACTCAGCTTAACAGAGAAGAGCACACTGTAAATAAAAACTATTTGTGTGATCACAGAAAAGCTGTAGAGATTTATTTCACATGATGTATGTGTATTATGTCCAAATATATTATGTCATTATTGTGTTCTGATGTCCTGACTCTTAAAAGGATTGTTTTGATTTATAATCATTATGAAAAACTCTGATTTATAAACTCTGTTGTGTTCAATAGTCTCTAGAGTTCCTGTAAGAGTGATCCCTCGTTCGATTCAGAGCACTTTAGCCTGCTGAAAGCAAGCATTATTGATAAACGTGTCCCATGAGGCCGTGTGTTGTGTCTGCTTAATAAATTACCCTTGCTTGGGCTCCACATGTGAGTGAGGGGCTCGATAGCACTTTGGATGCAGCGATGTCTTCAGTAGAATGAAATCTACTAAAAAGTATGAGCGGCTAACATTATCAAGTGCAAAAATAAGTTTCCTTGTATTGAAGTAAAGGCTTGATAAATGATGTTTTCTTTCCTGTACTGACATATCCTAAAAAAAACAGGACATTAAATAATTAAATAAAAACTTCCTGGAGAGGAAAATACCAGAATGTGCACTTGTAGTGTACTGCAAATCTCAAGTATATATATATATATATATAAAAAATATTTACTTAAAACTAATATAATATTAAATGAAATAAAAGGCCACTTAATCGAAGTAGAGAGACACTTTCATAACAAATATGCACTTTAGTAACTTTAAATAAACTTTTTAATAAACTGTACAAATGTTGAATTATGTGCATTTTTAATCATTGTTTACTTTTTGAGTCATATTTTAAGAAGAGCACTTGTTTTGATGAGCTGACTAATGTGTTATGCATACAACACACTTGATTATAATTGTAGCTGGACCACATTATTTCATTTGACAGTTTAAAATTTACATATTTTAAATATACTAAAGTACTTCATCATTACAACTGTGTGATTACAAATATATTCTAATACATTGATAGAAATTACATTAAAGTATATTTTAGTTTACACTGAAACAAATTCAGACATTTGCATTTAATTAAAATTTTCCTTTTACATGCAATGTTTACATTTTTAGGCATTTAGCGGTCACTTTTATCCAATGCTACTTACAGTGCATTCAGGCTATACATTATTATTTTTTGTCGGTATGTGTGCTCCCTGGGAATTGAACCCATGACCTTTTGCACCGCTAACGCAATGCTCTAATACTGAGCCACAGCAACTCTAAATGCTTTAAATGTTTTATACAACAGTGTGTCTGAAACATTACATTCAGTTTGCACTCATGCATTTCCCTTTTTTTCACAATAAGTGCTATTTTCAAAACTATACTTTTTTCACAAGGGAAAGTAAACTCTATTACACAGATCTTTGTGTCCTCAGTTAAATTATTTTGTCAGGTTTTAGGACTATTATACTAGCATGTAAATGTCCTCAAGCTAACAGACATTATCTTTAGTGATACAAAATTTCTCCCCAAAAAGCCTCACGAGTTGTAAAATAAATTTGATACTGGCTTGATGTAAGAAATGTCTGATGCTAGTACTCTACCGAAGAAATCACAAATACAACCAGTGCTGTCAAATCCTTACTGGATCAAAAACACCCTTCAGCTCATGCGGGGCGTCCAGGGTAAAATTTGAAATGCCTTTTACTTCCCTGCCGAATGTAATGCATGTGGTTTCCATTAAACTCAATGGGCAGAGATGAGATGGTTTATAGGAATTCCTCCCTTTAAGTGCTAAAGAGAGACACTGTGGGAGCTGTGGGGATGCCCAGACACGTCTGAAAGTTGTTAGGCTGTGAGTTTAACTCTTGGGTAATTCGGTCAGTGTGAGTTAATAAGTGTGTGTGTGTTAGATCTCAGGCAGATCGACCACGATTGACCACGTGCCATTGAGGGTTCAGCTCTGTGAGGTCACACCCAAACTCCCGAAAAGCTTCCAGTTACACTGAGTATTAGGGTATGTTTACATGACAACGATGTGCTAAAAATGGAAACGTTTTTCCTTCACAATTTTTGAAAAGTGTTGTCAAAAAGATCCCTGTTCAGATAGATCAGTTAAAGCGACTAAAAATGCTGTGTTATTCATGCCAGGCCAGTAGGTGGCGATGTCACTTTGTAAAGAACATTACTGTTGAGTAATACACATGCGTATAACGAAACGCTTTTCCCAAATTAGCATTTCTGTAGTTTACAGAGACGATAATGGCATCGTTTTTAAAAACTTGCAGTTTGAGACATGTTTTCAAAAGTTTGCATTGTCAGGCTAAAAAAAAATTAAAAATAATTGTTGTGTAAATGAACGTCCAAGACACATTAAGAGTTTTTAGTAACACTTTAGTATAGGGACCGATTCTCACTATTATATAGTTGCTTATTAGAATGCTATTATTAATACGTTGGCTGTTTATTAGTACTTATAAAGTACATATTCTGCATGACCATATTCTACATCCCTAATCCTACCCATTACCGAAACTTAACAACTACCTTAATAATTATTAATGAGCAGTAATGAGGAGTTTAATAAGGTAATAGTCATAGTTAATAGATTGTTAATAGTGAAAGTTGGACCTTAAAATAAAGTTTGACCAAGTTTTGCCTTTAGGTTGAAAGCGGTGTCTTGTAAACATTTCCAAAATGACAAAAAAAACAAAAAACAAATCTACTTCATGTCTTACACAAAAAGGTATTTCATACATTAAGAAAATATATTCTTTTCAAAATCAGTTTCAATTAACAGCAGTTGTGACAACTAGCCCTGTGTGTTCTTTAATACAAAAATAAAATATGCATAAGCCTTATTCTTATTTACTTACTTTACTTGCTTAAAGGGATAGCTGACCCAAAAATGAAAATGTGATGTTTATCTGCTCACCCTCAGGGCGTCCAAGATGAAGGTGACTTTGTTTCTTCAGTAGAACACAGAGATTTTTAACTCAAACCGTTGCAGTCTGTCAGTCTTATAATGAAAGTGGATGGGAACCACAGTTTTGAGAGTCACAAAAACATACACAAACAAAACCAAATTAAACCCTGCGGCTCGTGAAGATACATTGATGTGTAAAGACACAAAACAATCGGTCTGTGCTGGAAACTGAACAGTATTTATATTGTTTTTTTTACCTCTGATTTTCACAGCAGTGACCGAACTGTCCTGAGCACTTTCTCAACAGCCAGTGCCTGATGCATCTTATTCTTCTTGCTTTATCCGCAAACTTATAAGTGCATTACCGCCACCTATCTCTCAAATAGACCATTGACACTCTATCTACAATCTCAATTAGGATTGTTCAGAACGCGCTCAAGATAGTTTGGACATTGTGGCGAATCAGAGGTAAACTGAAATAATAATAATAATAATAATAATAATAATAATAATAATAATAATAATAATAATAACATGGCTGTTGCTCTTTTTCTGTTTAATGAGGCATTCTAGACTCATGAATGCTGGGGGAAGGCCGAACAGAGAGCACCATGGGAAAAAGTGTGCACAACAAGACTCTTTCTTTTTGGCCAGAAGACAACTTTTTTTCTGATCCTAGTGTATTTTTTGGCATAAGAAGGTAACACAAAGATGCATTCAAATGTAAAAAAACAACAACAACAACAACAACACTCAAGAGATACATAAAAGGAGCAAAGAGAAAAACAGGAAAGGGAGGACACTGAAATCCCACCTCTATTTCAGACCGAAACGTCAAACCCCTAAACCACTCTCTTTCTTCTCTGCTCTCTTCCATTCTGGACTGGGAAAGAGGGATCAGAACAAATGCCCACAGATCCCCCATTCAACCTCTGTCCTGAAATGAGAGCCAAACACAGCCATGCCATATCCCTTTAAAACGGTGGAGCATCCAATGAGCTCCAGGTTTAACAATCCGCCTGTCTCTCTTGACTGCTTCTGGTGCTCATGAGTAACACTTTATTTTGCAGTATTTTTTGTTATAGATAACATGTACTTACAATTACATGCCATTATCCTAAACTGAACCCTGATCCTACCCCTATAGTAAGTTTATGTTGTATGACATTAATATGTGCTTTATAAAACAGTACTAATAAACAGTCAATATACTAGTAATATGCATGCTAAAAAGCAGCTAGTTAATAGTAAGAATTTGTCCTCAAAATAAAGTGCTACCATTACTTTGAATGAAACATGACTGTTTCAGTTTTCTTGTGAATACAATTAAGTACATGTATGCCGTAAAGCAATATTAATAGCCAAAATATAATATTTGTGTCCCTGGACCACAAAACCAGTCTTAAGTCTCTGGGGTATATTTTTAGCAATAACCAAAAAGACATTGTATGGGTCAAAATTATCAGTTTTTATTTTATGGCAAAAATAGTTAGGATATTAAGTAAAGATCATGTTCCATGAAGATATTTAGTAAATTTCTTACTGTAAATATATCAAAACTTAATTTTTGATTGCTAAGAATTCATTTGGACAACATCAAAGGTGATTTTCTCAATATTTAGATGTTTTTGCACCCTCAGATTCCAGACTTTCAAATAGTTGTATCTCTTCCTTGCCCTCCTAATAAACCACACATGAATGGAATTTCGACAAATTGACACTTAAGACCGCCTGATTCAAATCGGTCTGCCTGACAAAAACTTTGGGAATCCCTACTGTAAACAATGCATTTGCAAAACCAACATTTTGCTTGACTTTCAAACTACAAAATCATAAATATTGCTAAATATCAAAGAGAAATGCTGCTCTTTCTATAGATGGACCTTTAGGGGAATATTGACCACGCTAATGCTTGAGTTCAAGCCCATCCTTCACAGTCAGACTGGATCAATACCACTTTCTGCTGTACTGGACATTACTTAGCCAACCACAATTCGACAACGACACAAATAGAACAAGATGTATGTAATCACCAACCAGCAGAGAGACATAAGATATTGTGCAAGCTACTACAAAAAGCAACTCCATTTTTACATTTCCAAATATAATGTGATCATCCTTTACTCACACAATTGTAAACACCCTGATGGTAGGGTGTTTTGGGCATTGCTAAAAGTGTTCAGTTTTTTTTACGTTTTGATATGTTTCAGGGTGTTTCTGGCTCAAGTCAGCGTGATGAGGCTCGGGTTCCTCCTTCAGTGTAAATGAAGCATTAGCAAGGTCTTGACCTAGTAAACACCACTAAGAATAACAAATCAGTAGTGTTTTATTGTTATTGTCTCGTAGCCAAACGTTTCACACTGCAAGTGCAATGCTGTACCGGGTGGGCTATGGAGCAAGTTTACTACATCAGAAAAGCCAAACATATGGAAGCATAAATGAGATGCAAACTTCAAAATGTATTAGTTTACAAATCAAGCACTATGGTAAAAATGCTTTAAGGTCATAAAATAGTAGTGTGCAAGGAACCACGTCAAAATAAGTCTTTATTAATCAATAAACTGCCCTTGTAATCGTAATTTGTGTGAAAAGCAACAATGTGGAATGCCACGTGTGTTTATTTGATCCTTTTAGGAGTTTTGCAAAAGTGTAGGCATAGGCACATGTTTCCAATGAGCCTGGGTTGAATATACGGCTAAACTCAACTCAGCTTGGTTCCACCCTAAGCCCAACCCCTTCATTTCATCTCCTCCACCCTCTGCAGTCAACCACGAACTCTACCATCCTCCAAAACAACATCCCAGGAATCCCTGAGATCTGTTTTCCCAATGACCAGAACAAAGTCTCTTACAGCCTATTCCCAGCATCCCCACTAGTATCAATCAAATGCACCCCAAATCATTTAGCCCTCTATAAAAGCTTGCACACATATAATGCACAGACTACACTGAGCATGATATATTACGCCTCTGAAACTGAAAGGGTTCAGGGCCATCGTAACGTTACTGTTTCTGCCTGACAAGTCCCTTTTTAACCGTTGTGTTGGCTTTACAGGAATCTCCCCATCACACAGGAACCAGCAGCTTGGCAAACATCCAAAAACCCCTCGCGGTGAAGCCCTGGCTATAAAAACACCCCCACCAGGACCTTAGTGATGCACACTATATGAAGAGTGGTTAGCACTGAACATATGGACATGCTTATTTTAAGAAATGTACAATTAAAAAACAAATGAACAATTTTATGCACTGTGTCTGTTTCGTATTGAATCCCCTTCAGGCTCGAACTTATCTGTTTCATATTCCTCCTGGTTGAACTGTGCTTGATGCATCGCTAATCTATCATTTTTATTATTGCATATTAATTAATAATTCACTATAATGGAGGGGATGACAGTGGTAACCCTAAACAGTTACACTTAGATTATGCATTAGGTATCGTGTTAATTAACTGGGAACAACAACCTGTCTAGCGTTTACTAATGCATGTTGATGTTTAATGCTAAACACTATTGTTAATTTTTCAAATTCACGTTTATTCATAATTCATAGATTACTGCATTGACTAATGTTAACCTACAGACCCTTGTTAGTGTTACCATTACAGGTGGGCAGAGCTGTCCAATCTCTGTAGACGGCGAGGCTTGTAATAGTTTAGAGGAAATGGACGGTTTTATCTCAGATCTGTATTGGTGTCTTGGTCGGTCCAATTATCAGCAGGTTGTTATCACAAAATAAACCTAACAGGAGATGAGGACTGTGACACAAACACACACACACACATATATAAAGCCATTATTTATCTTTTGACATGGCTAAATAGGATATAAGATCTACAAGATGAAAGATGTAGGATATTGGTTTCCTGGAACAACAGAAATAACTGTAATTTTAATTTCATGTATTTATTTAACCCAGTGTTCAAAGTATTCCAAACTTGAGACTGAAACTCTGATTAAATTCTGTAACAATTTGACCATTACTTATTAAATATTTTATTATGCACTGCAGTTTTCTGAATGTGCTCAAAAAAGACCATCAATTATGCCCAAAATGCAACAATAAGAGAACATAAACAACCTTTTATTCTTGAGCTGTAATTAAAAATCCCAGAATCTACATGAAGCATATCAAGTTTTTTTTTCAACGATCTTCATCTATAACCTCAGTAGTGACTTTAACCATCAGATCGTGCAATGACCAATGCTGTTATGTCATTACCGTGACTCTCCATATTTAAGTTTGCATGCGCACCTTCACAGAGAGCATCATTCGATTTTCAACATTTAACACCTTCATTTCTGCTCTGAACCGCTCACGAGAGAGCACTTCGAATACAACACAACGTAACTTGGACTACATTGCTACTACAATTTCTAGAATAAATTATTGTCATGTTTCTTCATACTGGATATCCTTCATAATGTATGTATTTATATGGTGTATGGTAACAAATTATTATCACTATACATTTTATGTTTCATCCATCCCAATACACATACAAAGTAAAAAAGCCTTGCTTTGTTGGTCGAAGATTGATTTCTCTCCAATCAGTTTCAATGTGACATCAGTGACTTCCAGCAACATTACCTGACCTGAAAGTAGTCCACATGAGTGCCGCTGAATTAAGATTAACCTTCCTGTTTGGTGAGAATCTATCCCAGATGAGGAACAATATAATGTTTCACT
This sequence comes from Carassius gibelio, assembly GCF_023724105.1. Lineage (NCBI taxonomy): Eukaryota > Metazoa > Chordata > Actinopteri > Cypriniformes > Cyprinidae > Carassius > Carassius gibelio. Next base: position 15,278,317 of record NC_068394.1, read on the forward strand.
TCATATCTTGTTTTCTTTCTTTTTTTATGGTTCTGCATTCTACCCACAGCTGTACAACACCAGCTGTTCACTGTGACAACTGATTCAAAACTTTCCCATCTACTCACCCCAAAGACCTTAGCAAACCAATTCATGCTCATAGTACAAGTAAGAACATCTGCATTCATTTTTGGTAAAATAGTTTTCTTTTCTATCCCCTTCACAATTGTTTTCAGCATTTTTACAGGCAAGAAGATTGGTTAAACGGACGAGAGAACATCTACACACTCCTGCACTGACCACATGACACTGAAGGGCAATTTCAAGCTAATTTGCTGTGACCTCCGCTGGCTCACATGAATCATGCTTACATTGTACACCGGCAAAGAAAGGTTCTTTCTCATTGGCTGACCGGTAAGAGCATTGAGAACCGAGATCAGACAAGAGCGGACGCTCGAAGAAAATAGGGAGGGGACAGAAAGCAGATCAGATTAGACAGGGGCCTGTTTTCCAGACCAGCATCAAACGAGAGATTGCACGAGAGGAGATGAGATAGACACATTCTGACCTCCTTTATCTGGACATGAAAACAGACATTTGAGGAAAAGGGTTTAAAAGAAATGTGCCCACGGTCACAGATTTCAGTCCTTTATAAGCCAAAAAATATGCATTGATGAATACTGCTGTAGAGTAACTCTCTGAAACAGCCAATTGACAGCCATGAGTCGAGTTCTTCCAGAAACATGTTTTAAGATTTTAGTCCCGACCCAATAATAAAGAAACAGACCCTGAGAACAAAGTACAACCTATGTGAAAAAAAGACATTTTAGGAAGCATAAAAATGGTCTGCAAGCAGAAACAATATCAGAAAATGGGTTAAAAATGTGTCTCCGAAGTGTCCAAGCAACCAGTAATAACGGTGATCAGAAATCTCCAAACTTGACAAAGAACCACAGAACCACAGACAGGGCTTTGTGTGAAACGTATGTATAACCTTTTTTGTTTTGTTTTTGTATATTCAGATAAGAAATTGCAAGACATGTAACTCCAGGTTTGATGTCATGATGACACATTTCTTTGATCGTATAGTGTATAACTGATCATACCTTCTTCAATTTGAATATGAGCATATTTAATAAAAATACAGAATAAGCTAAAGTGGAAAAATGTGTGAATATATATATATATATCGTCCCTGGAGCACAAAACCAGTCTTAAGTCTCCGGTGTATATTTGTAGCAATAGCCAAAAAAAAAACATTGTCTGGGTCAAATATATAATTATTTTTTTGTTTATGCCAAAAATCATTAGGATATTAAGTAAAGATCATGTTCCATGAAGATATTTTGTAAATTTCCTATCGTAAATATATAAAAAACATAATTTTTAATCAGTAATATGCATTGCTAAGGACTTCATTTGAACAACTTTAAAGGTGATATTCTCAGTATTTTTATATTTTTGCACCCTCAGATTCCAGATTTTCAAATACTGTAGTTGTTTATCGACCAAATATTGTCATATCATAACAAGCCACACATCAATGGAAAGTTTATTTATTCAGCTGTCAGATGATGTATAAATCTCAATTAAAAAAAATGACACTTAAGGTTTTGTGGTCCAGGGTATAAATAAATATATTTCAGTCTGTTCCTCAAGCTTTAGAATAATAACAGCACATGGGACATATAGACTACTTTTATAGTGCTTTTTTTTTCTCATTTTGGGGAGTTTGACAGCTCATAGTGGAAAGAAAACTAGCCAAAAAAAAAACCTTGAAATAAATATTTTGTATTCCATAAAAGATAATTATCCACCTTTTTCTCCCTAATGAGCCAGCTGCGATTTAAACTCTGGGAGGCACTTCTGGTTTGTAGAAGTTGTAACCAATCCTTCTCTGTCAGTTTGGGGACATTCCACTCAAAATGATCAAAACAAATCGTTTCAAATAATATATAGTGCTACAAACAATCCTTCTCTGTCAGTTTAACCGAATGAGCTGGACACTGTTCTTCATGTATTATTGTCAGAACTCAGGAGAATAACTTTAATGTGACGTGATATAACATGAATATCTGTGGCAACAGCTCTTTTCACTCTCTGCATTCGTTTGCTTTCTTTTATTCTCATTTGTACTCTGCTATAACAATAAAAAAATGACAACATATACTATGCATTTGTGGTCTGCTCTTCCCATTTACAATATATACCATGAATAATTAACTGAAATGCACTAAGAATGTCTCATTTTTCTCCCCAAATCCTGACGTATTTTTACAGGGTTTTTTTCTCCCACACAGAAGCTTTCAGATTTAATCGTTACGTAATGTAGAAATAAATTACAACAATGATATTTAACCTTTTTTTAGGCGTTTAATCTGGATTTTATATTTGTGGTTTACTCTTGGTCTTCTCCCTGAATTCAGGACCAAAGCCTGGTTCAGGACGACTGCCAAACACGGTCTGGAAAACAATGACTGGAACCGTTCCTATAAATATATTTGCTAAGATTTGAACTGACAAGAGTGCTCGAACAAGACTCAACACTAAAGCATTATTATACATAACACACGAGAAATGCACCAATGAAAAGTTTGGACAGACTCAACTACATTTATGCTCTTCTTGAACTTCAAAGAGCTTCTGATCTGAAGCCTTCATCTCAAATGCTTGAAATTAGTTTTGTAGAAACATAAGTGCATATGATTTTAAAGTATTGGACCAAACATTTGCACATTAACTTCAAAAGAAAAACTAATCCCTTATTTAAAGTTAATCACGATTGATACATTCATGCAAAACTGTTTAAGCATCTTTAAGTAACCAACAAAGCAGAAACACAACACAATGATTGCATAGTCATTCTCAGGGATGGCACAACTGCTCAGCACTTATCTGGTTAAAGATCCAATAATAAAGGCTTTTTTCTTCTGTCCAGCAGCTGTTGTGAAGGTCAGAGGTCATGTACCATCAGTAAACAAATGCTACTGACCACACACCTGATTTATTCCACCTACACTGAGTCTTAAGCCCATTTTCTTGATTAAAAAAGCCCCTCTGCTGTCAGACACAAGGTTGTTGTAAAGCACAGAGCAGCCAGACGTCCTTTCTTAGATTACAAGGATGTCACCGCGTCCAGTTTATCAATGCAGTCTAATTTCTGGAGTATTGACCTTTATATACACACACAAATCACGCTTGAGCTCTAGATTTTAATGTAAAATGATACTTTCAAACGTTTCTATACGTCATCTTTTCTTTTCCCTTATGCCTTAGACTAATAAATAAATGAATAAATAAATAATCAGTTTAAATAAAACCCTCGATTCAAATGAAAATAGTATATAGGTACATAATGCTTATGAATATTATTCTCCCTATCAACAAATGTATAGTGCTGCATTGATATTGATATAGAAACAGATGGGGCATCTAAAACAAACGCCTGTTGTGTGTTAGACATTACAAAAGAATAAATCAATAAAGAATAAGTAAGGTAAACATCCAAAGAGCTGTCTTTAGGACTAACCTACCAGAAGAACAACATCTTTTCTAAAGCACCTCAAATATCTTCCTCGAGACACACAAACAACTTTAACACACACTCACATCTGATTCAGAAAACACTTCATCACTTCTATAAAGAACAGCATATAAAGCCCCGGTGAAACTGCGTCCTTTCACTCGGAGGATGGCATTCAGACGGTAACTTTACCTTCTGGCTTTTATTACTAGTTTTCTCTCGTCACTTTCGTCTTTTGTCAACGTGTATCCTTCTGTTTCTCTTTAACCCTAGAAGAGTCTCTCATAAATCCTTCAGCCAAAAACAAATCACAGCAAGCAACCCATTCTGTGGAGTGAAGTATTCCTCAGAGTCCGTGCAGCGTTTATCACAGACAGACTGAGAGAGAAGAAGTGTGACGTCAGCAGACAGGCCCCGCCCACAGGAAACACCTCCTGACGTCATCCGCTCTGCCGCATGACGCCACGAAGCCGCTTTAAGAACCCCCAAAAATGTGATTAGGAATTAGAATTAAAGTTTAGAATTCATTAAAGTGTAATCTCTATAATCATTATTTTATTTTATTTGTTTGACGAGAAGGTTAATCTTTGAAGTAAATCTGTACGTTTTTTTTCCTTCATTTGAGATAAAAAAAAAAAAAAAAGATTTATTTATTTTTATTAATTTATTTCCCTGTTGGGTCCACATTTATGAGATTCAGAAACAAGTAGTTATTGTTTGTCCTGATCAGTGTTATATTAATATCAACGATATACTATTATAGTTTTTATTTATATTTTGAATCAATTAATGTAAAGTTTTTTTTTAAAATCTTTACATAGGCTGTAATTCTATACGTAAAGAAAATTACGAATACTATTTTATATATTATGTCATTATTATAATTTATATCGTATAATATATTATAAAAAATATTAATTCTATTTTCCATTTTAGTTTTTGTTATTTTAGTTATCTATGTTGTTAGTTAGTTATTTGGTTTCTGAAATAAAACGTTTTTACATATTTTATCCCAAAGAACATTTTATTTAAAACTGTAATTTCCATTTTATTTTATTATAATAAAGCAGATACTGATGCAGTTTAGAAAGAACCGAGGTCGTAACCAATTCTTTACACCATTGATAATCATGCATAAAAATCTCATGACAGAGGAAACCTTCTGCTCCATTCATTCATATATATATATAATTTTTTTTTTTTTTTTTTTACTTATAATATGATGATTTAATTTGGTTAAAATCACTAGTATTATATGTAGTGTATGTGTAAGTGTTACTACGATTCCCATCACCTCCTCATCGTATCACTCTTCCTGCAGAAATATTGTGTCATATCTTTTTTATAACTATTTTCATGCTACAGTTTTAGCATTTATACACACACACCAAATAATATAAAGTAGATCTATAGCAGTACACAGTTATGGAGGAGACTGCTATATTAAGATTTCTCTAGAGAAAAGGAAATAAAGAAGAGAAGTGAAAGTCAAGGGTGAGAACTGATGTCATGTTGAAAGTATTGGGTGGATGCATTATTAAAATGGAAAAATAAAATAAAAATTCCTGTATCACATGCAAAAAAAAACAGCCCCTGAAAACCTTGGTTTCTATAAACACAAGAGAAAGAGAAAGAGACGGACAAAAGAGATCTATCTATCTATCTATCTATCTATCTATCTATCTATCTATCTATCTATCTATCTATCTATCTATCTATCTATCTATCTATCTATCTATCTATCTACCTACCTACCTACCTACCTACCTACCTACCTACCTACCTACCTATCTATCTATCTATCTATCTATCTATCTATCTATCTATCTATCTATCTATCTATCTATCTATCTATCTATCTATCTATCTATCTATCAGATCAGTTCTACTGAGCCAGTTTAACTCATTAAAATACAACAGCTTAATATACTATTTATCATGTATAAGGTCCATAGTGATGTCTTAAATTGAAGATGAAAGAGCTTTGAAGGGTTATTTTTAGAGAATTCGTGTAGTGCAGAAGATTGTAGTTTTTATCGCGAACACAACACTGCCATCTAGTGTTCATTCACTGTAGTGACAATGATGTGACACGTGACTTACAGTTTAAGATTTATTGCCACAATAAACATATCAAATGTTATTTGACAATGGTGTGTTTTATAATTTTTTTAAAGATAATATTTTTACATGCCCAAATAGTTAGAATTTTTTTTTAAAAAGTGTATAATAATAATAATAATAATAATAATAATAATAATAATGCTGATAATAATAATAATAATAATGCTGATAATAATAATAATAATAATAATAATAATAATAATAATAATAATAATAATCAATAGCAAAACCTGTAAGGACATACCAAAAAAAAAAAAAAAAAAAAAAAATCTTGTTTTGAAAGGGAAGAAACATTACTCATGTACATAGGTCCTGAATCTAATTTAAAAGAGTACTTATTACTAAAATAACATATTTTAAAATAATGCACTGAAGTAAAAACCAGATGTAATGTTTTCACTTGCACTAAAATTAAAATAAAGTTTATATTTATATAAGAACTTTATTTGTGCTTTAGGTCAATATATTAAGTGTACTTGAAAGCAGGACAAAAATATATATATATATATATTCCAATCGCTTTTAATTTGACATTATTACAAACTTTTCAAAGTGTACTTGTCTTGAAAGTGTCTCTTTGAGTTCACTTAAATTACCTTTTGGTTTAGGGTTAGTTACTTGGAGTTATGCATAATTGACATGTTTTATTAAAAGAGTACATTTATATGATGTACATGTCAAAAGTCCAACACTTTAGCACATGTGCTTGTTTTGTCTTCATGTTGTCTTCATTCTTGACACCTGCATGCTCTTTGCATGTCTTTCTGATTAAACTCTAATGAACAAAAGAAACCTACATTATAAAAAGAGCAAAGGTTTCTGAACAGATTTATTGGAGCTGAATCTTTGGAGTATGTCAGTCGATCTGAGCTTTTCTTCCGTGATGCAGATGTTCAAATACAAAACATTGATATCCATTTTAAGGCCTTGCTGTTTTTATTCATTTTTTCCCCTCTTCCTTCAACAGCAACTTACAGAGGCAGTATTGAAAATAAACGTTTTCTTTGCTTCCGCATCTTCTTGTAAAAAAACGCAACGAACACAAACAAAACAAATCGGCACAGAGTTTCAACGACAGTACAAAACCAAAAGAGAATGGGAGCTTTACTTTAGGAAATCCGTAGAGCTTTTTCAATAATGAAAACATCTCCATAATTGACCATTTCAGAATCGGATTACATATTCTGAAACTATATTTATATATATATATAAAATGAACACTGTCTTTTTTATTTCAGTTGTCTTTTTTATAAATGAATGCTATAAACACATAAACTTCTTCAAATATATCGATCAGTGCAACAATGTTTCTTTTTCGTTAATGCTACAGTATGCTTTCTCACAGAATCAGCTTCAGCTGACACACATGTAGCATCGACTCGAGGATCCACGTCCTCGGAGAGAAAGGGGAAAACAGAAGTGTTGGCCACAGTATACAGCACAGTACATGAACATACCCAGAAACCTGTAGAAAACATTAGTATTGTCAGCAGTGAAGCCCTGTTATCGGTTAAACTGTGTGTGTACGGCATTGCTAACATCAGATCCATCTGATGAATGAGAGATGAGATGGTCTCCAGACGTCTCAAGAGAAGGGCTGGTTGTGATTGGACCCTGCAGATTGAGGCAACAGTCCTTTGGTACAGACACAAGGCCAACGACAGAACGATGTGTGAGGACATCTAATAGCACCACTCTTAAAATCAGAGTTTTATTCAAGAGCACATGCATTCAAGCTCGACGGATGGAGACAGAAGCGCTTTGATGAATCCTCAAATCAAAGCCATCAAGGCAAGGATGAGCATTCATTTCTTCTTCTCTTTTTTTTGGTATGCTGGATAAACAGACATTCTGAACGTTATGATGATTATAAATCTGTAATCCAGGTGAACTCAGTCGAGCCACTGCAGATGAAATGCGTTTAGTGTATGTGCGAGTGCTGTTCTCATGATTTGTATCAGCATCTGTTCTGAACGAGGGCTGCATCTTTTGCAAACGTAGCAAAATAACCAAACAGGACGGAAAAAGCACACGCTTCACTTTCACAAAACAGTCGGACGATTGTATTCACAACATACAACCCAAGAAAAAAAGGATACTGCAGCTTTCTTTTTTGTCCTTTTACTAATTTCTCTGAAAAACGGCATTAAAATATATTAAAACTTATGTACAATATGCATGATTTCAACGTTAAAGCGCTATGAATTTACCGGGATTTGTTTTGCAGATTCGACCGACAGCTTTTTTGAGAACTAAAGGGTTGAAAACACCATAAAAACAACAGAGGAGGCCAAAAAAGATGTACCAAAGGCACTGACTGAACCATACCCAGAATGCAACAGGGCTGGATCATTCTCCACCCCCTTTGATCTTTGCCCTTCCAAATTACCTTCCCTTGGCCATATATGGTTCATTTGTTTTTGTTTTTTTTATTCACATCTCCTTAAAGCGCAAAACAATCTTTTAAAATAAAAAATAAATTTCCTCCTAGAAAAAAAAAAGATAAATACTTTATAACATTATTATATATTGGTCTCAACACCAGCATCCGATTGTAAAAATGATCAACCAAAATTAATACAAAACAATAAAATTAAAAATTAAAATAACAATTTCAATCATCTGTACATATTCTTATTTTTCATTTTGTTTTAGTTTGAGTTTTTTCCCCATGAATTCAATGTTTTGTACACAGTGTCCCCTACTGGTAGGTTCTGTTCACTGCAGCTCCTGAGAAAAGCATGGCTCAGTCCAGACCTCTCATTGGTTCACTGAACCACAGAGCCTTGTCCTCCTCCAATCAGAAGGCTTCGGCAGTCCGTTTAGCCCCGCCCTCCCTGAGCAGAGGTCCCTTCTCATTGGTCTCACGCTTCTGAGTACGTATTCTGTGAGTTGAGCTTGTCCTTCTTTAACTTGACGCCGTCCACCAGCTCAAAGTTATAGTTTTCCAGTGCGGATAAGTTCCTGTCGGACATGGCGCTGTGGGAGCAGGCGCAGTAGAGGACCACCCCGCAGATGGCTCCGAGGAAGACCCCCAGCGCACTCATAGCGATGATGGTGATGAGGATGGGGTCCAGTGTCTTCAGCATGTTTCCAGCGCCGCTGATCTCGTGGTTCTCCACGATCTCAGGGAAGTCTGTGATGTCCATGACTGGAAGAGAACAGACCAGAAAACCTGTTTAGATATGGTTTTAGGATTTTATAAGATCTGGATTACATGATTGTTGTGTGCTGTTGTATAACACAATGTGATACGAACTCCCTCCTAACACACAAAGACACTGAAACAAAAAAATGGCATAGAAACAATTTAGAAATTGCTCGTAAATTTCACAAAGAAATGTCAAGTAACTGTGAAGCGGAAAGACTTGAATACAATTTTTCTTTCATCTAATGTTTGTTTACAGTGCACTCATTGTGTGAGTATTTGTGTGGATCACATTTGAGAAAGCTACTTACTGATGTCATTGAATTTGTCCTCCAGTAGAATTGGCTCTGGGTCTGTAAATGGACATCATAAAACAGTCAGGAAATGAATATTGTCCAGTATTGTCATATTGTCAGACTTCCAATGGGCCAAAATATGGCTTAAAATTATTTAATATAAGACTTCATAGAATAAGCTTTAAAAGCTACAACAGCTAAAAATCTAACTATGAATTTAAAATATATTTCTTATTTTAATCTATTCCCTCAGATGCTGTTATATTTAAGGACCATGCTTGTCTTGGTCTTGGAACAACCTAATATATGAGAGAAGTAACAAAAAAAAATAATTTAGTAAGTAATTATTATTATTATTATTTTTGTTTGTAATGTATATATATATATAGATTTGTCAAGTTATAAAAAAAATTATTGGGCTGAAATAGCTGTTTAGGAGTAAAAAAAACAAAAACAAAAACATAATAATAATATACAAAAAAATAAAAAATAATAAATAAAAAACTGTAATCATAACTGACTAAAAATAATGTAAATTAATTGGTAATAAAGTGTAAACCCAGTTATTGGATTATGAAAATTATAACATTTAATAATTTTAATGATTTATAAATATATTATTGAAATATATTAATACATAGACCTTAAGTCAGTGTCACACCATATTTAACATTTGACAGGAATTAAAAAGAGGCTGTGAGAGCTTAAAGTACATACAAAAACAACAACAACAAAAAAAAAAACCTCCATAAAACAGTGTTGAAGGTTGGGAGTTGTGAGAATCACAAGATGTAGGACTTTTATACCGTGCACAAAACTGTACGTTTGTCTCTCACAGCCTCATTTTCATCCACATTTAATCCAATGCCAGTAAATAAAAGTATTCAGTTTTGCAATTACAGCAGAAACATCCATAAGCCCCAGGATGTTGGACACAGGCTTGATTTGTCTCAGTGTAGTCTGCTCTGTAAAGACTCACCCTTGCAGTCATCCACGTTCAGACTGTCTAGGATCTTGATGTCATCCACAGCAATGTCTCCCCAACTCTTCCTCTCCACTACGCTTTCAATTACCACCTGAAATAAACACAAACACAGACATTCAATTTGAAATATAGTTCAAATGTAATCAATGTAAACACACACACGCTCATCTCCTTCTCTCCGCACCTGGTAGGGTTTGTTGGAGTGGGGTATGAGCACACGGCCCTCCCTCCAGCGGTTGCCTTGATGACCGCTGACCGTCCAGAGCAGGACGTCAGCTGAGCCCTGGCTGCTTTCTCTGCGCTGTTTGATGTGAAGCGTGCCGATGTGAGAGCCGAACATGTGATACCAGAAGGACAAGCACAGGTCCGAGTCCTGGCCCGACACGGATGGACTCACTAACCGAGCCACTTCTGTCTCCTGAGCACCTGTGGCCAGGGTGTAGATGAAGTTCCCTGATCCGCCTGCAGCAGACGGAGAGAAACCACGTGAGCTTCGGGTGTCTCACAGTTTCCGTGCTGTGAGGTCAGTTTCTCACCAGTGTGGTCCATGTTTGGGCCGGTGTTCAGAGTCGGGGTGCCGCTGGACTGGATCTGCCACCTGAAACCGCTGTCCTCGGACATCCAGCCACAGAATGAAGGATCACTGGCCCAGCCGAAATCACAGGCGAACCACAGGAACGCTGCACAGAGAACACACACAGAGAAGATCATTAACAGAGCCAAAGCAGTGACACATACAGAATGTTATTTATATTTTAGAATTATTACTTTTTATATTTTATATAATTAATTGCATTTTTATATACTACAACAAATATAATATATATGAGTAAATATGATGACGTTTTTTTTTTTACTGTACACCACCATTCAAAGGTTTGGGGTTGGAAAGATGTTTTAATGTATTTGAAAATAGTCTCTTTTCCTCACCAAGACTGCATTTATTTGATTAAAAATACAGTAAAAACATTCATATTGTGAAATATTATTACAGTTTAAAATAACTGTTTTCTAAGTGAATCTGTGTTAAAGTGTAATGTATTTCTGTGATGCTCCGCTGTATTTTCAGCATCATTCCTCCAGTCTTCAGTGTCACATGATCTTCAGAAATCAGAATAATATGATGATTTACTGCTCAATTTTTTTTAATCATTATTAATGTTGAAAACAGTTGTGCTGCACAATATTTCTGTGGAAACCATTATACATTAAAACATTATATATTTTCCCAGGATTCTTTAATGAATAGGAAGTCCAAAAGAACAGGATTTATTTGAAAACTCGTGGAAACAAAAGGTACAAAAGCTGTCACTCTGATGGTACCTTTTAAAAAAGTACTCTTTTGTACCTTATTTATTCCTAAGAGATGCATATTATTACCTTAAAGGTTCATATTTATACCTAAAGAGTACATATTAGTGTCATTAATGTCACTTTTGATAAATTTCATAAAACCTTGCTAAACAAAGGTGTTAATATTTCTCTCTCTCTCTCTCTCTCTCTCTCTCTCTCTCTCTCAAAAAAAAAAAAAAAAAAAAAATCTTACTGACCCCACACTTTTGAAAAGCTGTGTCTATAACAACATTTGAACGCTCTGAAGCTACTGTGTGATCGATTCGACTCCACAGAGGGCCAAAGAAACATGTTTTATATCCGCCGTCCACTTGATGGCAATAAAGAGTTATTTACCATTCAGAAAACACCAACATTTAAGCATGAGTATTTCCAAATCCTTTCCAAATTCTGTTGCACCCGAACCAAATCCACATTCATATATAAACATAACTAGATCTTGAGTGAGAATACGGAGCACACCAAACAATGAAGCTTTGAATTGAAACTGACATGAAAGAATGAGGGAGGGATTTAACAATGTTAGATTGAGTGAGAGATAGAAAGCATGAAATGCAGAGTGAATTGAGACAGACAGAAAAGCAGAAGCATGTCTAGGATGTCAGCTTCTGGTGCCTGCACAATCTCAGCGCTGCTTTTCTAGACAGTTTAATAAAGCCAAGCGCTCCGCTCCCTTAATAATGTCAGGATTCTCCACGAGTTTCACAGGGTATTTGCTCACTGAATGCAAAGGAAAGAATTTCCCATTAAAAGCCGCAGCTCAGGCATGCAGCCATTGCCGCTACAAAAAAATGCTAGTTTCCAATTAAAAGTTATTTCTTCATTTCCATCTTTAAATGGATTGGGGCTATCGCAGTGCAGTGGAGGACAGTGCAAGAATACGTTTCACTACAGTCCAGAACGTTCTACCAGTTTCGAATGCTTCTCATACTGTATCAAATAAACCACATCCAATAATAGAAAGTGCACACCTCTACTCAATGTTAACCAACCAAAACCATACCCACACACAAGGACACATGCTTAGTAGGACCTTCAATCTATTCAGTTGTTTCGCTGTCGTGATGAGCCTCAGCCAGGGCCAAACACACACACACACACACACACACACACACACACACTGGCTAATTAGACAAGGTCAGTTAAGGGGCATTTCTCATTTGTCCATTAGCGAGCAGTCTTGAATGGCTAATCAGTCATTACGCTGAAATAGCAAATCAGAGGGGCTCTTTATAGATTTTCACAAGAACACTTCAGAAACGAGATTACATACTCATCTTTGAGTTTACACACTAACAATCAAATAGCCTCAACAACCAAACAGCGAACAAAGAAAACATCCAATAAGAATTTTGGTTCTTAAAGGTACAGTGTGTAATTTCTGTGCTGCTAGCGACACCAAACATAATTGCAAAAACGTTTATTATTATGTTTTTCTAAAGAAAATTGCATAATTTTTTTTTTTTTTTCTGTTGTTCAGAAAAACGGGTAGTCCTGCACCAAACCCATGTTGGACTGACATAAACATTTTAAATGCATTACATGGTTTACTTTATTCTAGGAAATGAGCTACAACTGGCTTATACTTATAGCTGTCCTTTTACACTGAACTGGGATAGAAGAAAGTATGCTAAGATTGCAAAAATGACACGCCGCAACTTTAAGGGAGTAAGTATTAGTACAGTAAAAAAAAAAAAAAAAAATCCTGGATAATTAAAGAAATCATGGATATAATTAGATGTAGGTACCTTTCTCACCTGGAACAGTGCTCGTCTCTGTGGTCATCTCTGGCGCTGCGGTTCCACCTGTAGTGTGGACACAGTGAAGGCCATTAGATGAAAATGTAAAGTGAGATACTGGCTAATATTTTATTTGAGTGTTATCAGGAGGTAAGAATCTGACTGGGCTAATTCCCCTCTTTGTATTTGCTTAGCATTTTTGAAACTTTGCCAGATGCGACATGCAAATACGTTTCTGTTCATGTGGAACCTTTACTTTTATCATTTGACAGAGGGGGGTGTAATTCTGTGTAACACACACTCTGTGAGACTGCACTGAAGTGAACAGAGGAGATTAGAGGCAGATTTTTTTAATGGGCTGTTAGTATTAGCAGCTGGAGAGCAGAATACACTTTAATAGTCAAGGTAAGTGCAAGCTAGTTTGGAATGGAGTACCACATTACTGTATACTGCATACTTAGTAGTACTGTTACTGTTTAATACCAACATTTTTTTATTGTATGTGAAACAGTATGAACTGTAAAATGGAATAATAACTCAATGAATGCTATATGCTACACAGTATATACTCTATTCTGCATACTGTTTCCTTGAACTAGAGCAAACAGTATATTTAGCAATTTAAGCAGCAGTTGTTATATACATGATCTTAGTATGCACATAGTGAATTCTGCATACTACACAGTATATAATGTATACTAGTTCTTACCATTTTCAAATGCATTGTAATATTCATTGATAATTAACCATTTAAACTGTAGTATGCTGCAATGTTGTAACATGACCTTGCTACATTACAGTTTTACATCCAGTAACCATCGCAAGACTAAACACAGTAAATTTGCATTTTTAATCCAATTTTGTATAAAACGATCTTAACTTTTGGCAGTCCACACAGTTGAAGTTGAGATTGCATTTGATATTGCTCGCCGTTCATTCATCACTGTCTGGCTTTTGTAATGAAATGCAAGGTCAAGTAGAGCGCTTTTGGCAAATGTAGTAGGTTATTTCAATATTAGATGCATGCAGAACATTTGCATACCATGCACAGTATGCTTCTCTTCTAGTAGGAGTAGCATGGTTAGTTTGGTTATGGGCAAAGAAACAATTAGGGTCACAGCGTGAGGAGTCATTAGTAAAAGCATTCCCAAAAAAAGGCTAGAAGCTGATATTTGTGGAAGCATGGGAGGCAGTTAGTTTACTGGGGGAGCAAGATGCAGTAAGTAAGGGTGCAGTCTCAGCAGGCGGGTGTTAGCACCTGTCTGGTCGTAGTCATCACCTGTTCCACTATGGCAGTTGGCCTGGTCATCATCACACTCGTCTGATGGCGCAGTGGAGGGAGTGGGCATAGTAGGGGGCACTGTGGGCACTACATACAGAAAATCAGAGAAAGAGAGAAAAACAGATACTCATTACTCATGAAAATACTAACTACATACCTGTAGCTGCCACACGATAAAGCAACGGCAGTACTAAAGTACATTTTCATTGTTTTCAAGGTGATTACTGACTTTCTAAAACCATGTAGTATTATGGTATTTTTTGAATGTTTCCTTCCACAAATCATCTTTATGTTTATGCTCTTTCTGTAGTCTTTCCAAGTCTGTAGCTCTTTGACACAGGCCTGTGCGTGACTCTGGGTGCAGGACTTGAGGATGTTATGCTCCACCCTGGGCCGGTACAGCTCGCTGAAACTGCTGTGTCCTCTCATTATGGCTGCCTGTGCCCCTTTGGATGTGGCCTTTTCCTACATCTGCCTAAAGCCCTGTGTTTACTCTCAGCTTGTAATGAGCTGCCCTTAAGCCTGTTGGGCTTTCCCGGGATAGAAGGAGAGGGAAAAATGAGCGGGGAGGGAGAGGGGGAAACAGGAGCTGTAGTGGAAGTTGAGCGAGTGAACTGGGGGCATTTTAGAGAGAGTCTCTAAAGCAGAGGGGTCACAGCGAGGTCACCGTGCTGGCTCTGGACAGCAATGTTGATCACACGCTCCTGCTAGGACTTAGTGTCCTGCTGTGAGGAATGCATATGTGTATAAAAGGGGTCACTTGTTTGATTGTGAGGGTTTTAGGTGAGACAAGGAAAGAAAGCGGGTGAATTTATATACACAGTAGTGACCTGCGTGTGCATGTGCTGGCATTAAAAGTGAAAACAAGCATTATCATCTGACTAAAGCTCCCTCTGGGATGCTGTGGCTTACACAAGCAAGTCTCACAGTCGCTGAGAAATCCAATATGTAAATCCACTTAACGCTGCCTCAACAGAAAACACACACACACACACCCCAACACACACACACACACACACACACACCCATCAGAGCTAAACTAATTCAGAAAGTAAGACAGAGGGGAAGACATCAAGGACCATTCCATAATCCTTCTAGGCAGGTGGACTAAAGATTATCTCTAGTTGTGATGGGCCTTGTTATTTAGGAGTGTCACAGGCCCCTGCTTTTCTGGGTAGGATACATCCTTTGATGCAGCATCTGCAGGACAAGTAATTATGAAGAAAGCTAAGCCGTACCCTGTCCTGTTCTCTTGAGGGGATAAGTCCAAATTCAATCAAATAGCATCTGTACTATAAGACCACACACTTGAGGACCGTCAAATTCCTTTTAGATCAAAGGTCTATAATTCTTTTTGTCTTTTGCTCACTTGCTTTGGACTATGTGTCTTTGGCTTGCTGCAAGATTGTTCATTATGTGTATGAATCACTGTTACTTTGAAAATTATTGTTGGAATAACAACTCGCTTCCCTAGCCTAAAGTTACAGACTTTGAAAACAGCAGAGCAACTTATAATGTGACTGAAAAATGTAGTTAAGTAAGTAGTGTCCCTTCTTGAGTACTCCTCAGTAGTCATATGAATGTGGGGTTATGTGTGTGTCTTGTGAATGAGTTTTCAACTTACCTTCCATTTCACAGCCCAGGAGTTCCAATCTAAGTCCCATCCCAGCAGGAGTGGCTCTGTCTGGGTACACCCTAACAAAGCGTGTCAATACAGGCTCCACCGTCCTCAACGCTGGCGTGTCATAGTTCAAATTCCCCTCAAATATCTGCCAAGAACAACGACAGAGTCAGAGACAAAGTTAGCAGTCAAGCAGAGAAAATTAACTTGGATAAAAATGGAAAAAGACAAAGGTGAAAGCTTTATTAAGAGTGTCCCAAAGTTTGTCTGACAGGGAAAGCAAAGAACAGAGCTTTAATGAAAGAGAACAAGTGAGAGGGCACACAGCTCACACCTATCTTAACTTGGGCACTGCTGTATTCCTAACGCAAATAAGCATTTCTTCAACTTTACTTCTGAAACTGTACGGCTGTGCTAGCGCAAAAAAAGAAAGGCTGTGGGATAACACTGTAGTCTATGACAGCAGGATGCACAGGTTTTCAGAAGCATCCACCTTTGACATAAACTTCTAAAGCCTTAAAACCAAGACATGATGTACCACAGGAGACATAAAACATAAAAAAGGAAGTAAAGACGAAAAGACACTCGCCAGAGGTAATGTAGGTACAGAACAAGACAAGAAATCATGAAAGAGCATTAATGGCCATTGGAGCTAATGTGTCTCCTTTTGTCCCTCAAACTAAGAAAGAGATATAAGGGTTTTAAAAGCGGCCTCCTAGGATTGATATTCCAATCCAGCTTTTTGATAGAAGATAAGGCACATAGTCTGTGCTCTACAAAAAAGTAATGATGTGATTCTTGCAGCATTTCTTTTGAAATTTGTCTGCTCATGTATCACTATGTTATTCATGTATCACTATGATCTCAAATGAACACTATACTGTTCTATTCTGTTTTGATATTCTGACTTTTTGGATTAAAATGATTAGTAGTATTGTTGAATGCACTTGGGATGTTTCCCTAATATTGTGCTCAAAGCATTAGTCTAAATTACTAGCCTTAATTACACCAAGAACAGCTTCCCTATATCTTACCTTGGGCTTGTTGCCGGTAGAATCCATCACCACTTTCCAGTCGGATCCATTGTTGCTGTAGCCCAGCCGAAACTTCTTCATGAATACCTTGTTATCACGGTGTTTACCTCCCTGGATGATCAAACCTCGGACCAATTTCTCCTCACCCAGATCTATCTGCAGCCACTCATCCACATACGGCTGGGGCTGCGGCAACAAGGACCATCCCGAACGGCTGGTCAGCAGACGGGCATTCTCTGACACCCAGGTGCGCTCGGTGTGGGATGAAACTGTGATCTGAGAGTCTGCGATAAGGCCTGAGACCATTCCCAACATTCCAGAACATGGATACTCTGTTGAAGGACAAAGAGAGTATTAGATTCAAGGAAGTTTCAAACCCTAGTGACGATCCTGAGCTGTTACATGAAAAGCAGCAGACAGAGAAAAATATAAGTGCATCTCATATTTTTTAAAGCCCTCAAAAAACCTTGGACTGACCATCAAAGGAGAAAGATACTTTTTGGACCCAGATTGTGTAGTTTTGGGATCAACTAGCAGGGGCTAACAGGTTCATGCTAATGTCACACCCAGGGGCGGCTATGCTTTGACTAAGCCACACCCCTTCTCAACTTCCACCTCGAGGAGGTCCCCAAAGCCAACCCAATGGCCAAACAACACGAGAACCAGTAAGTGATAAAACAATCTTTATTTAAATATTTAAAAATAGCTTGGGGAATAGGGAAAGGGCAATTAAAACTAAACTCTGACTCGGTCCTCCAGATGGGCTATGGCCGGGAAGAGGTCAGGGAGCAAGGGGGCCACGGGGATCCGGGGCGTGGGGCTCGGGGCCAGGCCAGAGTCTTAGGTATCCGTAGCGCCCTCCTTCTTCCTCCTCTTCGCTGAATACAACTCACGGTAAGTACTGGTTCACACAGTTCGTTCTCGGGGTGCTCACTCTCTTTCTCTTCCTCCACAGGCAACGGCTGGGACGCAAAGGCACAGTTAATTCGGCTTGGTTTTGCTCTCACCTCTTCACTGATTTCAGCTCACAGTAAGTACTGGTTCACACAGTTCGTTCCTTGGGTGCTCACTCGCTTTCTCTTTCTCCACAGGCAGCGGCGTAAGTACAGGTTTCCTCGGTCTCTCCTCGTGTTACCCACTCTCTCTCCTTTTCTCTCCACAGATATCAACTTGGGCACAATAGCACAGTTAGTTTGCTTTGAATGGCTCTCACCTCTGGGCTGGACACAGCGTACTGTAAGTACAGGTTTCGCTCTATTTCTCCTCGCGTTATCCACTCTCTCTCCTCCTCTCTACAGGTATCAACTTGGACACAAAACACAGTTACTCTGCTTTGGATGGCTTTCACCTCTGGGCTGGACACAACGTACCGTAAGTACAGGGTTCGCTCTATTCCTCCTCGTGTTATTCACTCTCTCTCCTTTTCTCTCCACAGGTATCAACTTGGGCACAATAGCACAGTTAGTTTGCTTTGAATGACTCTCACCTCTGGGCTGAACACAGCGTACTGTAAGTACAGGTTTCCTCTGTTTCTCCTTGTGTTACTCACTCTCTCTTTCCTTTTCTCTACAGGTATCAACTTGGACACAAAACACAGTTACTCTGCTTTGGATGGCTTTCACCTCTGGGCTGGACACAACGTACTGTAAGTACAGGATTCGCTCTATTCCTCCTCGTGTTATTCACTCTCTCTCCTTTTCTCTCCACAGGTATCAACTTGGGCACAATGGCACAGTTAGTTTGCTTTGAATGGCTCTCACCTCTGGGCTGGACACAGCGTACTGTAAGTACAGGTTTCGCTCTATTTCTCCTCGCGTTATCCACTCTCTCTCCTCCTCTCTACAGGTATCAACTTGGACACAAAACACAGTTACTCTGCTTTGGATGGCTTTCACCTCTGGGCTGGACACAACGTACTGTAAGTACAGGATTCGCTCTATTCCTCCTCGTGTTATTCACTCTCTCTCCTTTTCTCTCCACAGGTATCAACTTGGACACAATAGCACAGTTAGTTTGCTTTGAATGACTCTCACCTCTGGGCTGAACACAGCGTACCGTGCTATCTCCGGAGATCTGAAGCACGCTCACAACATATACTGTACTGAACTAGGCTAGAACCAGCAGTCTCCTTGTCCTCCCGCGACGGAGTGCGTGAAGGCGGGGGTTTATCTGACAGGACACACGGCAATACACAGCAACCCACAGCAATATACAGCACCACGTCAAAATTATAGGTTTCCACAGCACGAAGACTCACCCACCACACTCAGTGTACAAAAAGGACACCCGTCTTCCTTCACTTTGCTTGGTTCGGATCCGGCGATGGAATATGCGGCCTAGCTAGTGATGTCGTCGTTGTGACTACTTCAATAAGTATTCCTTCGGCTCTCCCACCACGCTATATTAGGGGTAGGGCCGCCCTCCTCCTCCTGGGGAGATCTACACAACGCCAGGTCAATATACAGGGCACTTTCGGCTTGCTCTTAGTACTCACATCAATGCCGCTTCCAATCCCCTTTTTCACGTCGTCTCAATTCGCCGAATAATCCGTTCACTTCTCAACCTTTAAGGTTCGCGATGTCTTCACAATCATACAATTCCAGCCTGAGGGAGAGAGAGAGTTAGACAGCCACCAGCAGCGCACCAAGGCGGGCACGACACAGTGCTTCACACACACCAGAAAGAGCTCCCAGACTGTGAAATAACTTGGCCTTAAGTACTGCCTTGTCCAGCGTATCCTCCAATCACCAACCGCTGTCCCTAACTAGGCACAGGTGCATCGAATTCCCTGATTTTCCCTCTTACGGTGCTACCGGAAGTTCCGGTGTTCTGTTTTTCCGGTCCGGGCGGAAACACTCCCGGGCGGAACCAAACTTCCCGAATTTTGGTTCCGCCCCTAAAGATCGTCACCTTGTGACACTAACTAGCCAAACCCCAATCCCTCGGTGAGACTGTTGTCTAACCTACCATGGCTGTGGCAAAACAAATGTACCTTTATTTGTCATGCCAATAAAACACATGGACGCAGAGAATAAGAGAGCTGTTTGAGAACATATTGGAAAAGCAACGTGTCTATGAAAGATTAGATTAGCTTTGGTGTGGGTGAGTCTGAGAGGAAGAAAGGAAAAACAATGATGTTGGTTGATAAACCTGGTAGAAATGGTCACATCTCAATGAGCTGGGAAACGTTCTTACCAACAACCTAAAGTGGTCACGGACCATAAAGAGGCTGAACAAAGAGAGAAGGAAAGACATTTATTGCACAGGAAAGACAGATGAAGTGGATAGAAGAGATAAGAAACCCCTTGTTCTCTTTGTTTCTCTCTCTCCATCTTCCTTTCACCACTGACCTTGTGCATTAATTCCTCTGCCTCTTTTCTCAAGCTACTTAATTAAACATTTCTCTAGTGAATCTACCTTTTATTTCTGAACAGTGTGTCACCCTCCTCTTCAGTCTTGCTCCACTTATACCTTCATTTAATTTAGTTTTTCATCTGCTTTCTTATTCACCTCATTCAAAGCTATCCCTTCATTTATCTTGCAATCAATCTATCTTCATCTCTTCAAACTGACTTCCTTTGTTGGATTTTTCATGCTTTGCTACATTTAGGCAAAAGCAGGTTGAGTTTGAGGGAAATTATCAGACATGCAGCACTGGCCAACTGACTGTGTCTTGCCTGTCACAGCTTTTTTACCTTCTCCTGCGCAGTGAGATTTGTGACCTGCCAGCGATACCATAATCTACAATCATCACCCGTGGAGCAGGAAAGCGCCAGAGACAATCTTGAACGAGTCATAGATGAACCTAATGTCCCGTGAAATACCACCAGAACAGAGTTTTCATTTATAACACTGCCTTAGTACTTTCTCTGTAGTTTTGGAACGGAAAGAGCACTTGTCTGTGACCCCTTTAGAGAGTTCAAATGTGAGTTCCAGCCTTCTAAAACAACAAATGATTGGGTGTTTGATTTTCCCATTGTTTGTTTGTGGATGTACAGTCTGGGGTTGAGTTTTTTTGTACCCTTGCCAAATATGTATAATGTCTCTGGATATAATATCTGATATATGCATGCCAAATTATATTGGGACCTGAATGAAAAAGATCTGCACGAAGGTGGTTGACCTTCAAAGTTTGGAAGTCAACCAAGTTTATTTTCAATCCACTGGCTGGCACTGTCATCAGGACCTGTTTATGGATCTCAGATGGGGATGCATGGTAGAAGCTCCTGGTGTGGTAGACCCTGACAGACACACCCTGAGGGTGGACTGGGCCATGTGCATTGCTTGTTTTGTCTGTTGGTTTGGTCTGTGCACAGCACATAAAGGCTGGATGACCACACACAGATGGTTTTATTTACAAACAGCGGGAGGACGTTTTTTAATGGCTGTGTTTTGATGTGGAAAGGCTATCAGACCTGAACTGTGCACAAGACCACCTCCTAACTGCTGGCAGGCATCCACTGTGGGTAGTATCAAGATACTGTGCTAACAAACTAAGAGTCCAGGAATAGTGTTTATGGCAGTACCTTGGTAAAGGGATATGTACTGTACTTTGTTGAAGTGGCATCTGATGGTAATACCAGTATGGTACATGGTACAGTATATGCCCTTGCAAAAAAGTAATGTGGCGCAACCATGGTAAAATGGTAATAGTATCACTTGATGATACTTTGGTATTTTTACATAACTTTCTACTAAAATAATGGAGTTTATGTGCTACTCAAAGGGTACTTTTAACGTTTTTAGACATGTACCGTGACATTCTTGGTAGTACCATGGTAAATATGCAAAAAGTTTCTAAATATATCTTTTAAAACATGCTTAACGTTGTCCAAAAATATGCAGTGGTAATGCCACTGCAATTGTTAGAAATTGAAACTAGAGGGAGAAACTTTCCTAATCATTCGCCCAACTTGACCGCATCATCACAAGCCCAATGCACACTGATGATGTCACTGGGAGGCCTCCGCTCTTGTGATGTGTTTAGAAAGCGGTTTGTTGACCCGTTCAAAACACGACTGCAACAGCTGCTCTCCAGAACTGCGGTGAACCGCACATATACACACACAAATATACAACCAGTGCTAAATCTGTGTACACACGCAGACTCAAAAATAAGGCACTAGGCATGTTGAACATAAAGCTGATAGACGGCGCGTAATGGCAAATACACTTGCCCTCCTTCTACACATATGAGGAAATGTTCTCAGCAGGAAGGCGCTGATGATATAAAAGCCTTTGCAATCAAAGCTCTGTAGGGTGGAGCCATGCCAAAACATGCAGATGAGTATGCAAATGAAGACAGAGCCAGCTGGGCCTGACTGTGGCTGGTGGGTGTAGATCTCACCGTGTGCAATAGCATGTGCAATATGTACATCTGTGGCTACATCCACAGGCAGCCGGAGCTTTCCCTATCCAATCTTTTTTTTCACCTCCTCTTAAGAAATATCTATGTCCACACGAAACAACGAAACTGACACAAGACAATGTAGTATACATGCCAGACCAGCATGTGGTGCTGTAATTCTGCCACAGAGATACACTAAAAATGGAGAAGACTTGGACTACATGAATAAAGCTTGCATGCGGTATATACAAGTGAACATGGAACAATACATTTATTAATCTGTGTTAATGTTAAAAAGTCAATAGTTCTGGACAAAACATCTGTGTGTTTTCGAGAGAGGCTGAGAGGTTAGCGCACGGGTGAGGAGGGTAGAGGCAGAATTGGGGTAGGAGTGGAGAGGTTGCAGCAGCATCCGTGCACGCTGAGAACGCCATTCATTTTGAATAAAGTACATCCAAATGTGGGGAAACATGAATACACGGTCCTTTTAGTTGACATGAACACTTGTCTATTACGCAATAGCTCCTCAAACATTGCACATGCACATGGCTTTCAGAGGCATGAATAAACACCTTCCTCCAAAGCAAGCAAAACCTAAACCATTTAATTGAAAGATCATGATGGGGTGGTGTGTTGACAAAACATTGCCTCTGAATCGGAATTAACACTCCTCTTCTATACATGTATATTTTTGAAGCGTGCCAGTTGTATAATTGACAGTTTGTTTTGAAGCCAGTAAAAATTAATAAACAAATTGCAGATTCTTGGAACCAACCTGAGATTTTGCATCCATACACTTCGAAGCGCAGGGCGATGCCGGCCTCCCAGGAGTAGGGTCGGATCCGGAGGTATCGCGTCAATGTGGGCTTGGGAAATATGGATTTCACTACATCAGTGGGGTTGGTGTTCCCTTGGAAAATCTGACAAACGAAGACCAAACACATTCATTATTAACATTGTTTGTTTAAGGAACTCAGCAAAGACAGACCTTTGAGGCCAGGGACTTACCTAACACTCACCCCAAGAAACAGAGAGAAATAACAGGAAAGTGTTTAGAGCAGCGTCTTCAAATGTGACAACCTAAATAGTGCCTGAATTATTATTATTTTTTCTCTGGAGCCAACTGGGTAGCCATACAAAGGCCACTTTGTAATGTCAGAGTCTGGGTTACAACTAGAGCTGAATGTTTTTGACGCTTCAGTTACACAGTGGTTTCTGTTGTTGTTGCAACAGACATAGTGATGAATCAGATTGTGTTATGACCATGGGCACTAATTCTTACTGACAACTAGCAGATGTTCTCTGTGAAGGGAGGATGTAAAATTGTTAGAAGAAGATGAATGAAAGTAAAGGCAACCTTGTTTATAGTACCTTGTTTCACAGGTCACTAGGTACAACAGGTTTACCACCATTTTATAAAAGCAACAGGTCACCTGCTACAATGATTTAACAATGCTGTAAGAATGATGAAATCACTGTAATGCACAGCCGCTCTCTCAGAATATTGCTTTAAGATCAGTATGTTCAACTCAATTGTAAACTAGACAAGGTCAAACTGTAAGCCGTTCAGGATGGCCAAGTGTTGCTCAGGCCCAGTCAGGGCACACTGCCATCCGTCTATCCCAGAATCCATGCTGCTAATCGTGTCCCTGGGCACTACTTGTCAAAACGTGTGTGTCTGAGAGGGAGACACATGAGGAGCCATACACTATCTTTAAATGTCATGCCAATGCTCTGCTCTACTGCTCTAAGTAGAAAAAGGCTTTCCTTTGTGCAACAACCCCACATCCGAACTGCAGTTTCAGCAGTCTGTAAATGGGCCCTCACTTCACAAAAGCACTTTAGAGCCAGGCAGACAGAAACAAGGCACCGCACCTTAAAAATGCAAGCTCTAAAAAGAGAACAGTGTACTTTAGTTGAGGGTCGACACAGAAATTGGGCCTTTGGGTACATTTAAGCTCACTGTTACTTCCAGGCATGACGACACACACACACACACACACACACATATAGCGTCTAATTGGATTCCTGAGCTTGACAGGTCTGTTTCAATTTTTTATTACGCTGCATACAGAGACTGAATCTTTGGATCAGGTAAATCTCACAAATATCCAGTTCACATTTCTGACAGTAATCAGGTGAAAATTAAAATGACATAGCTTTTTGCAAAAAAAGTTATTTGAGATGAATTTCAAATTTGCATTGTGACAATATTTTAATGAAGTAAAAAAAAAAAGTACAATAAAGTAATTATATAAAAATATTTAATATAATGTCTTCCTGCAGTTAACTTTTCTGTGCTGAGAGACACGTTAGAGCCGTCTCAACCGATGGCTAATCGATCAGCGTCTCCTCAGTCCTCATTTAATCCTTAGCATCCTCAAGTGCATGATTAAATACTCTAAACCTGGTAAACCTTCCCAGAATGCTCCCTTCTCTCACGGTCTCCATTTGCCACACTCTATTTATTAACTTGTTTTGTTTTTTCCTTTCAAAGAAACACAGCCCTACCACAAATGTTGACATCATTCCTTAAAGAGAGAAAAAAGGATATCAGTCAGACTACTGTGGTGGCTCTGGAGTTGGAGTTTTTACAGTTCTTGCAAATTCAGTCTTTAAAGCGGGCGTATTAACATACCACACTGGGCACATAATGGAGTCGGAGAAACACAAGCCCTGTGGAACACATGAGTGTGGCATTCCCGTCTGGATCTGGAGCATGGACTGGTGTAACGGAGGCACACAGTGACAGCGCTACAATACAGGAAGATGTTTACAGGGCTTCCTGCCAAGGAGCTGTTTAGTGGAAAGTGAATTGTACAGAACCAAACTTGGTCTTCTACCAGGACTTTCTAACAGTATTTCGTTGTTATATGAAATTGTAACATTTGTGTTCCAGGTTTAAAACAAGTTAAGCTTTTTCGACTGCTTTATTACCACAGAAAATACCTTTGACTTGTCGCTCAGTTTCAAAAAACAAACAAATATTTAGTATACAGTGCAAGTCTATAGTGTAATTGATTTTGGAAATTTTAAAAGCCGAAATGTGCAAGTTGTGTTTTTTTTTAAGTGTTTATAGTAGTTTTTCATACGACTTTTTGTTTCCTGGCATTTTAAATATTTTTTTTTTCTAGTTGTGCCAAGCTCTAAAATATTTTACTGGGTAGAAATTGACAATTAAAATTATCTTTTAAAAATCCAATCCAGTAAATCATGAACAAGTGGAGAAGTCATGGGGCTTTGAATATTGATGTGGACAATAAGGGTCTTGGAGTCAAAAAACCGTAAGAAGCAATGGGTTAAATCAGAAAAGGGATGCACTGCACCTTTAAGAAAAACCATGAAATGAAGCAAATAAGTCACCTTCTGTTTTGGGCCTTCCTTAATAGTTATCCAGTCTTCTCCGTTTGAGCTTACATCCACCTTGTAGGACTTCACATAGTATCTCTTGTTGGTCTCTTGAGAGATGGCTCCCTGTGTGCCGATCGCCGAGACGAAGCGCAGGAATCCAAGATCAACCTGAGGAGAGACGGACATTATTACTCCTATATTACTCTGAACAGAGGGAGTATCACTTTAAAAGTGGCTTATCGGGTGTTATATATTGAGCTCATGAGACCCAAGGTGAATATTAGAATGAAAGATTAATTTTAATGAATCCCAATTTAATAAAGCATAGTCGATGTGACAATTTAATTTCCTGAACGAGAGACAAGAGCTTATTGGATGAGGAAGGATATTTAACTTCACAGAGCCTGTACCAGAAAAAAAAAATAGGAGAAAGGAAACGTGCATTTCAGACGTGTGCTGTACTGAAAAATGAATGCTTCATAAAGAAGTCATGAGTTGTGATGTCATTCCCGTGTGTGTGTGTGTGTGTGTGTGTTGAGTGCGTCTGAGAGGCGGTCAGGAGAGTGTGGTCAGGGGTTACTGGAAGAGAAAACACTGTGGACAGAGATGTGGGTGATCTGGTCAAACCAGGACTATCAGAGCTGTAATAAAGACAGAAAATTGTTGTTGCGCAAAAGAAAACAATGGAGCAAATGGTGTTCTTTCAGCAGGATTCAGCAATACGCTTCCACAGAGAACATATACTAAGCAAACTGACAGTGAACTGTGCCAAGCTGTGGTTTTTAGCGAGATGCTTTAGTGCTCGGAAAAATAACCTGTCATAACCTGAAACTGATGTCATCCCATACAACATTTTCACAAAATGTCACTGGTGCACGTAGATTCAAAGTAGTGCTAAGACAATGTCAGTGGTACACAGCTGTCAAAGAGATAAAAAGAGCTAAAAAATGCAGGATAGCATCCATGTAGTGCACCTGCTCATCACCAATACTATTTCATTACATATCATATTCATTTTGTACTTAACATGAACTAAAATTATGGTTTTGCTACACTCAAACTCAATTAATGTAGAAAGAGCTAATCGCAAACTCTTAACTTAAAATTAGAAAATATGTTTAATATATAAGCACTAGTTTACCATATATGGAAATTATTATTTAATATACTGCATACATATTTTACATGCATTATTTTATATTTTCTTGTATTATAACCATTAAAATATGAATGTATACAAAAATTATGACTGTTTTCAAACAGGTTGCCTAAAGAATTTCTCTGTCTGCCATTGGCCAGAAAATCAGTTAGTTTTGCCTTAAACTCACAGCATCGGTTGAGCTGTAGTTATGTCAGTATGGTCAGGATTCTGACCATAATAATGTTTTTAAAGCACTACACAAAGTCACGGAGAACATCCTTTCCAGAGAAATCAACTTATAAAATGGTTTACTTATAGCTGCCTATGCTCATTAAACTAGGATAGGAGAAAATATTTTAACATCAGAAAACATATTTCACACGTCATCTTTAAAAGCAAACAGTACCAACTGGAGATTAAGGGAAAGCCCTAGTTCTTCATGGGAACTCCCTGGCTGAGAAACTCCACTTTCTGGCTTTCAGAAAACAAGCCATTCCAAAAGAGTATCACACTTCCTTATAAGGAGACAGGCCAGACTTGACTGTGGGCATTTCACCTGAAATATCATGACCACACAAGCAAAAATAATGATGAATTATATCATTTTCGGGTAAGAAAATATTTGTACAGTTGAAACCACAAAGACCAGGAGTAGCCAAATCATTGTATTACTCACTAGTGTGACTATGCAGTTTTACAATGGTCAAGCCAATTTAAAGTCTACTGCAACCACTGTGAGAAAGTGTTCAAACTGGAATCCATACGTCTCCAGAGGAAAATGTGTCCTCAAGCCAGATAACTCTGCAAATCATGTCCTCTGCTTGTTGTTTTGTGTTCTTCTACATTCTTTCATTTCTTTATTGGATGCTGGAGGTTATGTTAAGAGTCCGAAGATATCCTACTTAGTAGACTAATACAATAATGCAGTTCTCTACATGACATAACATGACATTAAAAAAAAAAAAAAACACTAAACATTTGATTAATTTATATTGCTGGCTAGAACCCAGATGTAACTCTTTTCATAATTATGTCATGGGAAATTCTGGTATGATAAAACTTGCTCATTTTGCCCAGAGACCATCTGTGAAGTATGGACCTCAGTTTAATTTTTCAGAGCTAATTGAATTTACAGAGAGTGTGTGTTTTATTACATCAGAGCCTCTCTCTCTCTCTCTCTCTCTCTCTCTCTGTGTGTGTGTGTGTGTGTGTGTGCGCGCGTGTGTGTGTGTGTGTGCATTGGAAGGCACAGTTCTTGCCTTGTCCTTGGCCTGCATAGTAGGAAGTGGCAGAAATCTCATTTGTCTAAACCTAGTGCAAACTCACTGAAGCTTCTTGTGCTAATTGTGTTAAACAAGTGTCATCCATGTCTGTCTGTTTCCCAAAGCTGTCGTGTTCATCCTAGCATGGTCTTATTATGGGGTTTGGTGGCTATTTCAACAGTTTTTACAGAATGGTTACTTTGTTTTGTGTGCTTGTAGGAAGTTGATTACATTATTTAATTTTTTCAGTGTCTTTCCCGAAACTATTTGTCATTTGCAGTTCTTCATTTTCTGGTCTGCCAAAATAAAGGATATTTCTTTCTCTGTTCTGTCAATTGTCTTGCCTCTTTCACCCTTGTCTTGCATATTAACAAAAAAAATCTACTAGTTTTTGGTCAATCGTTAAAACCACAACTGTTCTTGTGTATCTAAGGCTCAAACGCCATCTGGTGCAGGTTAGCCAGGAGGAACTAAGACGTTGAGCAGACAGATGCGCGACGGCCCAGTCAAAGCAAACACAAATGTGGGACGCAGGTTTCGCAGGGCAAAGCTCTACTTCATCCATCAAACCACAGCTTCCTCCCACCATCCCATCCCACGACACCTGGTTGCTCTGAAAGCTCCTCTAAAATTCCATTAACCACAGGTATAATTAATTCACATTTTCATGAAAATTGTATTACTGCCAGCTGAGAGATCTATAGGCTCCTCGAAGACCTCACATTCATCATGCAATTTACCTAGCGGAATTAGCTAGGGTTATTTTTAGAACTTTTTTTTACATTTTTAAAATTATGCATGTGCCTGAATGGTGATCAAGTGCTTCTCTTCCCAAACCAATCTAATAAGGTGGAGGGTTTTAAAGTGGGACGAATATTAAAAACACGCACACAAAGACAGAGAGAGAAAGAGAGAAAATAATATCATTTGTATCATAGTTGAGGAGATGACCCATAACTTATCAACTCACCTAAAAAAAAAAAAAAAAAAAAAAAACTGTTAATTTAACCATAACCATGTTTTTTGGTTTTATTTATAATAAAACCATGGTTAACTTTTATAAGGGGAGAATTTATGAGTCAGGCTACAGATCTGTTATCACATGGTTCACATCATTACATTTTTTTGTTCATATTAGACACAAGCTCACCAATGACAATTAAAATTGGATTTCCTCTGACATGAATTAGCATAAATTCCATAACGCTAGCCTCTGGACCCCTTTCACTTTAGCAGAAGAGCTTAATGTATCCAACATACACCTGGATTCATATTTAATTGCTAGAAAATTCAAATCAAAGAAGATTTAAAAGTGTTCAAGCTAATTACATGTAGGCATGGTTTAAACTCGAAATCATAAGAATGTACCTAGCGCAGGTGTGATGCTAGCAGGGTGGCCTAGCTTGACACCAGCTCTGCAGGCTTTGTCAGTAGAGACTCTCATGTTAATTACAGTCCCACTGTCTAATTACTCATCAGCTGGCAGGAGAACAGCACCCGTCTTAAAATAGCAACAGCTAGTCCTTTGATTGAAGAGAGAAAAAAATCTAAGCAAAACAATGGAGAGCGGACATAGCTGCGTCTAGATGACCATCACTAATGGAAAGCATATGTAGATGATGCGAAGGTAAACAGGATATGGCCAAGTGCATTGTTTCTGGAGGGACATTTCGCCCCTAAGTCTTGCTCATTCTCGCTTTTTCCCTTCGCTACATTCAACTTTCCTCGACAAGAGCCTGAGAGGAATATTTTTCTCAGAGGATGTCTGTAATTAGTGCCTGCTTGATGGCCATTCCGACCTGTTTTTATAGGAAATGGGTCAGCAACTTAAGGCAGTGGCCCAGTGGATAAGAATAAGAGGGTGGGGTGGTGTCTCAAATACTTGTTTCCATGTTCAATTAGCCGACACAAAACCTGGTTTTTAAACTTGATTGCCCTTATTGCTTTGAACGTTCTGACCTCTTGTCAGAGATACTTTAATGAACAAAATGAACGTAAACATCCTCTCCTGTGATGCGAAAGAGAAAAGTCCTGATCAAACCATTCAGCTGAACGCAGGACAGAAGTATGCAGCGGGTTTATAAATGACCCACTGTGTATTCCAAGCACTGCTGCATAAATGCAAGTGGCTGACGTGTTTCTGTAGACCTGAGGATGAGAACGATTGCGAGGCTGAGATAAATGAAACTGAACATGATCTCTGAGCAACTTCTATTCAGCCATTAATGCTAGACAGGAGCTTTCAACTATTGACACTTGACTTTTTCCCAGATCAAAATGCATAATTTATAAAAGTGCTTTGGTGCTGCTGGAGTGGATGAGCGTGCATTTATTGCATCACTCGCAATATGCCACACATTGCATTGATGTCTACCAAACAGGATCTGTTTTTTGTTACACCAAGCTCTCTATGGTACTGAAAATCTGCCATCTATAAGACCCTTCAGAGCTTCTTTTGTTTTAGGTTACGGTCTTCTATAAATCGGAAGTCTTTCCTTGAGAGAGAGGTGAAATGTGTTGTACAGATGTAGGTATCTCGGCTTGTCACGCTTTAACACAGTCTTCCGATTGAAACCAGGCCATTTCCATAAACATAGTAGACTGGAAGTTTTCAGAGCCAGATTCCCCTGTTCTCCAAGACTTCACCGCTTCTGTCATTCATCAAACGTCTGATAAAGACCTTAACGGACATTGCACAAACCCTTGTAAATGGACAAGGAAAA
The DNA here is from genome assembly GCF_023724105.1 of Carassius gibelio. Classification (NCBI taxonomy): domain Eukaryota; kingdom Metazoa; phylum Chordata; class Actinopteri; order Cypriniformes; family Cyprinidae; genus Carassius; species Carassius gibelio. The sequence continues at coordinate 15,309,225 of NC_068394.1, forward strand.
TACTAGCCTATGTAGATTACTGGCTTAGCTCAAGATCTCCTGACCCTCGACTAATTATCAGGAGTGGAACGCTGGGAGCATAAGATCCTGAATCTAATTTGAAGCTGCATAAAAATGCTTAACAAACACTGTCTTTTTGACACCTTCTTGGTGGAAAAAAATGCCTGGGAAGAACCAGGCTTCTATGAATAATATAAGTGACATTTGAAAGTGTAAATGTAATAAATAATGAACTGATAATATGCGTTGGAGGACGCAGGAGTGAGCGAGTTGTGCGTGCCAAGTGGACTGCGCCATTAGATGGAGGAATACTGTTGTGGTGGGTCATGTTGCTTAATGGAAGCAAAATGAAGAATTCCACTCTTTTAATAACGCTTGTTATAATTAAACTCCTCCACAAGTGCTGGGCACGAGAGAGAGAACGAGCGCAGGACCTCTCCAAATTATAAATCATTCATCCTCGGCAGGGTTCCGCCTTTGTTCCCTTGGAAACAGATGTGCGGGGTTCATCTTTGACATCTGATTGGCGGAAAGGGATTTACAGGCACGGTACAGGAGGGCTGAAACAGAATACGTTTGATTTGCTCAAATTTCTCCCACCAAAAAGAGTACCCTTCCTCTAATCAATACCCTTTAGAGAATTCCAGGCGGCTGCAAAATTGTGTTCTCTTCAGCTCGATACTGCACTGTGGGAGGCGAGTCTGTTAGGGTTTCAATAATATCTGAAATGACTAAACAAGTTCAGCAAAGCCAAGACAGTTGCAAAGTCTACTTAATTATCCTGAATAAAATATGAAGTGGCAACTGTGAAATGATGTGGAACCGATTGGTTTGGGTGCAAGAAGATACATTTTCTCTCATCTTTAGATTCATTTAAGTCACATAAGCGGAATGTTTCTTTTCAGAAGACATCCCATTTGTTGGATACTATATAAAACTCAGTCGCACAAAAGCGTGTCAACACCACATCCCAAGCACTGATAAATATACTGTCATCTGACGAACATGAGAATCCTTCACTTAAAATGATGGTCTGTAAAATGAGTAGAAGCTAATTATCGACTGCTTCTCAAAGAACATCCTGGTAGAGAGTTAGGATAGTTCATTGTGCTCTCTACAACAGGCCTGATCAATACCATATTGACAGAGACTGGTAATCTATAAGCATAAACAAAGAAAGACTTTGAATTACTGTGATCAAAAGCATTTGAGAAATCGGCAACGGATAGACACTCAACTTGATCAGACTCCACATTAAATCCCCATATCCTACTAAGCGATGAAATTTCTTGCTAAAATGTGCAGCGGAATTTGTAGCAACTTGTCTCCAGTTCCACAGGAAATGCATACGTCTCACTTCTACAATGAAACTAAGAATTAAACATCCTGGTTCCTCTTCTCTGCTAAGTTGAGGCACCTTTCCTAATTCAATTAGTTTCTGATTTAGAACACAGACAGTATTTTGATAGCAATAAGGAAAATCTGCTTAACAGACCTCCCCTAGCAAATATTTGGCCGTGGGTCACGTCTGTTATTAGCCTCCTGAGGAGTGTCTTTGGCCCAAACTTTCCAGTCAGGCAAAGATTATAAAACAAGTCTGGGTTTTGAGGGTACCCTTGGGGTTTGGGTCACAGAAAAGCCCCAAAGTGCAAGAAGAGGCCAGCAGAGGTGCTGCAATGCTTTTCACAGATTCATGCGACTAAATAATCTGTTGTCACTGTCCTTGTGTGTGGTCACATTCCTTAGAATAAGTTTCAGGTTTCTCATTGTCTCTTGGACATTAAGATCATGTTAGATACACCCAGATGCATCTCATAGACAGTCTTTGTTAAGATTACAAGCATCTGTTGGCCAGGAAGACTCACTGGTGCCAAAGCAAACCAGTACATTTGGGTTTTTAACATTCCATGGCTGTCGACCAAAGGGCAAAATTCAACAGATGTTGCTGCTGGTCTTCGATACAGAACAGCAAGCCAGTGGCAAAAACATCAGCCTGTGAATGTGAATTCAGCTAGAGAAAGTTTCGAACTCAAAAATCATAAAAGCGTGAGGGAGTTTCAGACTTTTCTTCTATAGACCCGGCTTTTCTCTTCTTCAAAAAATATCACAGAATTGTCTATTCTCTGCCAAAGACAAATCCCTTCTCCATTACTCATTCATAATCTTCAGTATATGCGCGTGAATCATACAGTACCTGGATCCATTCTTTGTTTGAGTCCTCCACAGGGGTCCAACCGTTTTCAGGGTTGTTGAGTCTAGATCGTTCCGGAGACCAGCTGGGGTTGTATTGGGATGAGGCCATGATTTGGTCTGAATGGATTTCCCCAGTTTCCATACCCAAAGGCTCGGTGCAGTCAAAGTCTGGAGAAAGCACAGAGGAAAAAGGGGCAGTGTCATTTTGTGATCTAAATAAAGAATACATCAGATCATGACCCAAACTAAGGCCTTCCTCTTGGGAACAGGCCACTCAAAGAACCATAGGTTTCCATCTCTTAGCACCAGAATAAAACATACGCTCTCTTCGTGTACCTCTAAGCACAGTTTAATGGAAGCACTGTGGGAAGTGTACCACATTAAGACGCAAACCTTTATACATAAAACATTCAGTTTAAGCTCTTAAGTCCAGCGTTAAGAGAAATCTTGAGGTTCATAAAAGAAGTGCCTTTTGAAAGGTGCACAGTTCAGTGGCATTTCCCCAGCGTCAGCATTTGGAGGAATGGAAAGTCAGAGACGCTTCTGGCATGTCTGTGTTTTTAGATGGAAGGAGAGCAGGTTGTATATCACTCCTCATGGCATGCCACCCAGGATGCGCTCATTGCTGATTGTTTTGTGACGTTATGGGGGCATACTGGCCGTGTGTCTAAAACAAGCAAAATGCATGCTTTGACCCCCAAGGATCTTTTTTCCAGACTTTTCGGCACAGAATTTAGGACTCTGAGACAGTGAAGGATGGGGAACTGTTAAGCCTGAGGTGGGAGACATGCTAATTTATTTACAACAGGTCACAGACTCCAAACAAACACATATTGTGGTTTTAAATGTTAGGGAAATGCACACTGAAACATGGTGAGCTCGTGTTACCTAATATAACAGCGGGAGCTGTAAGCAAGTCACATACACACATACACAAACAACACAGCCCAAACATGCAGGTCTAAACACACACAGCAGATGGAGAAAGCATGTGTGTTATATAGACATTAGTTTTATTTATTCACACTAAGCCATAAGCCCTGTTCTGAAACCTAGTGATCTGTCTACCTACACAGCACTCGAAGGCATCACATTTTTGCTACCTTTTAAGATGCTTAATTTTGCCCAGCGTTGCATTTTATTCTGTGTAAAGTAACCAGTCACAGAATGCATTTTGCAAAATGAAAAGTCAAGAGAAATGTTAATATATAACTAAACATTTAATGGTTCTATAAATGTATAGCTTTTAATTCAAGATGGAAATATCATATTTTATCCAATTTCCTTTTATATATCCTTCCATATCCTATATACTTTTTTCAAAATACCAACATGTTGTAGAATATTATATGCAAAGGTATTTAAGTGCTTATTCACTTCTTTAGCATAGCAACTCTTGCTAACACTAATCTCAAAATCAAAAGGGATTGTGGAGTATTTTATGCGCTTCTCATGAATTTCCCTCTTTTACCCTTGAAACTAAATCTTAACATTACTCCTTCTCTTTTATCTCTCTAACTCTTCAAGCCATCTATCCATTTTCCAGCCTTCCATTCTTTAGAAGAATGACTGAAAACAACCAGATCTCTCGTCTGATTACATCTGGCATCTGTCACTGTTTGGGCGCACTCTGCAGAGACCATAAATCTATGACGGATCTCTGACAAAATCCTCTACAAAAAGACTTATTGCCAATGGCGATCTCCTTCCTTCCTGCAAAGCACAATATACTGGTAAACATGTCGAACTGTGAGAGAATGCTACAGAATGTAAATTTATGGGGCCAATAAATAATTGATAGACTGCGACTGTTGAGCAAAGCCCTAGCTGAGAACACACCGAATGCATTCTTCAGCATGAGCCGGGACAACAGAGTTGCAGTACACACCTTGATGTGTTCTGAGAGCTCAAGCTGAAATATAAAAATATGTACAATAGATATCCACCTTAAACTGATATGAGCTGCGATTAGCTTTAATTATACTGGACATCTGTGTCGAATCACAAGCACCACTACCTTTCGTGTTGAACACATATGAGTGGTTAGATTAGGGTTAACCTCCTCAACTATGATACCGATTATTTTCTCTCTTTCTCTCTCTGCCTGTTTGTGCATGTTTTAAATTTTTTGAATAAATAATAAAAAATCTTTCCATTGATGTATGGCTTGTTAGGATCGGATAATATTTGACAGAGATACAACTATTTGAAAATCTGGAATCTGAGGGTGCAAAAAAAAACACCTTTAAAGTTGTCCAAATGAAGTTCTTAGTAATGCATATTAGGAGTCAAAAATTACAGTTTACAGTAGGAAATTTACAAAATATATTAATGGAACATAATCTTTACTTAATATCCTAATGATTTTTGGCATAAAAGAAAAATCAATAATTTTGACCCATGCAATGTTTTTTTTGGCTGTTGCTATAAATATACCCCAGAGGCTCAAGACTGGGTTGTGCTCCAGGGACATATGTTTTCAAGAGTAGGTGAGAAAGACAGACAGAGGAGTGGTAAGATAATGTCTAGGGATAGATCTGAATGCGTGATTGTGGGTGAGGGTTGGTGGTGTGTTCTGAAATTAAATGTTTTGTTGGAGCATTTCCCAAATTGGGGTGAAGAGGTGAACCCTCTTGGTGAGCTGGTTAAAAAAAAAAAACATAACATAACCCAACCCCACAAAGCAAGGGCAGACGGGTCATGACACAATAATGTATTGAAAGAGGGCCACAGCTGAGCGGGATGTGGTGATTTAATAACTTCACATGTTACATCATGTTGTAAATGACCTCAATCAACAGGTTATGTTTCAATAACTTTGACTCACGTAATGCAAAGGCTACGCAAATGTAAGGAACAAGCATTTTCATGATGTTCAAACCTAGATCAAAACCTTTTCAGAATTCAATTTTTTAAAGATGATATCAGCATTCATAAATTACATTTTTTGCAGTTAATCTGCATTTATTCATTTTTTTTTTTTTTTGGTTTTCATAGTAATTCCTGTTAAATTTTCCTGCTTGCCTTCATTCATCTTCCAAAACATTTAAATCTCAAAGAACTGGCCTCTCTACTGTCCTTCAGCTATCGAGCACCCATGGCATTTATCTAAATTTTGTGTAAATACTGAATCTTAAATCTTGACATACTGAATTATTTAATCTCACAGCATAACTGGTCGTGTGATCTCATCATGGTGACTCGTGTTATACACAATTAACAACATCTTCTAGAATGCAGATATGAGGATGCTGGATGCTAAAACTTCACCTCATGTGGATTTTGTACTGATTTTGTGAATTCCTTTGTGCACTTTAAACATTGCAGTAATGACTTACCGTCTGGTACTGTCCTTTCCAGCACAGTAAAATTAGCAGAGAATCCCTCTTTTGCAATAGCACTATCTGTGTTGATTGTCAAAGCCAAGATTCCAGTGTAGGATACGATCCGTCCTGGAGTATTTTGTCCACAGTATCTCCCAATGTATGGACCAACTGTGGAAACAGACAAAGATAGAGTATGATTAGATATGTTTAAAAATCTACCATTCAAGCCATTTTCTCACAGCTGATGCTGCAGTGTGTGAACGTCAAGGACAGTGACACTGGTTGACCTTGAATAACTGCACTGACAGAACGGAACATTCTCTCTGCACCTGGTTGTCGATGGAAATGAAGAGGGCAGTGTCTGTTTTGTAAGTGTCTATGACCTTGTGTTTCTGTTTTCACTGGCAACCATAAATTCTAGCACTTATTGTTTGTTCCAGGGCCAGTCTAATGTGACTTCCCAGAAGCCACTTTAAAAGAAAAAAACGTGTAGGAGTTGGAGGGGACAAGTAGGAAGGAACTGAACACAACTAGGGCTGTAAATTAAGAGGTATGCAGTGCATTCAGCTGCGAAAAAGGAAATGCTTTGAAACTGTATTGAAAAAGGGCTTTTCATACTATTTGTGCATGTCTTTCCAGGTTAAGGCCACTTTTAAACTATGGTTTAAACAATGTTTCAAACTTTTACAGTGCTAGATGTGGTAGATTGCAGAGCTAGAATGTAACAGCAAGTTGTTTGGCAACAGACAACCAATTATAAATGGCCCTAGTGCTTGCCTTATTAATCATTCATGATCTTTGGGCAGCTACAGAAACTCAAATTACACTGACATTGAATTTTTTTTTGTTGTTGCATTTTTTCACCTACTGGACTGTCCAGTCAAGAAAAGAAACCTCTTAGAAATGCAAATAGCAAGATTAACCCAAATATAAAGTATGAAACCTCAAAACCTGTGTAAAAGGATTAATTACTGACCCAAGGCAAAATATGAACCATGTGAAACATGAAATATTTGGGATCTGTACTGCCCACAGTACCCTGCATGTTTTAAGGGTTAACTTCGTGTCATACAACAACAACTAAAAAAAACCTAAGCATGTCACATATCTTTGGAAAGCTGAGATTCTTGTGATTTGAATGATGCATTTTAAGATACAATCCACACAGCAGGTAAAATCAGTGTCTTTTGTCAGATGTCATGCTGCGATCCCATTGTGTTTTCCAGCTAATAGCTCCCAGCTATAGTCATCTGCAGGCATCTCTTTTCAAAGAAACTGGAGGCGGGATGTTTTTCTCCTTTTTCAGTGTGTTCAAAGTTCTATTACTCAATACCAGTAAGACAGTGAAACTTTAAGGTTTCATAAACAGAACAAACCTCAGAGTGTCACCTTGCAAAAGAGACCAAAACCATGCATATACAGTACTCCAAATGCTCCAAGAACAGCATGCAATTTACTTTGGTTATGCTTTTATTATGCAAACTTTTGCAGGAATGCCAAGGGGTTAAAATTTCCTACAAATGACTGAAATATTGGCTTAAGGACTGACATGCCTTTTCAAGGTTCGCTTTTTAAAGATAAACTGTGATTGGCTCTTTGAGAAGATGCCCATTATGACCCGAAAGAGATTAAACAGATCTGCCAGCTTTGTGTGTGTGTGTGTGTGTGTGTGTGATTACATAAAACAGATCTAGGGTTATACACGAATCTTAATCTTCATAAGAAACAGGTGCACACAAGTGTGTATAAATGTGTGCACTTGTGTGCTGGGACGGCTCTGGGTGTGGTGAACCGTCCGGATTATCTGCATGACTCAATAGGGCTATGAAATTTTAACGAGCCTCTCCATGAACCCATCCAGTATGTCTGCTCTGGTGGAGGAGGAGGGGGGCTTCACAAACCCTCTGCCAGGCTGGGACTGCATCAAAGTGGGCGTCCAGTGGGTGAAGTCACTGAGACTTCTGTCTCACGCCTCGCAGCCTTTCCACACTAATGCACTTATTGATTGGTGTGGCTCCACAGGTAATGCAGCTAGTGTCTGAACCATAGAGAGGAGTTACTCTGAGGCCCTAAGGCACCAGGACCTTCCCTTTAAAGTCTTGTCTTCAGCCTCCCTCTCGGCTCTTTCTGTCACTGTGCACTTGTGGAACACCTTTTTATTGTAGATTTTATAACAGGCTGCCAAGTCTAAAATAAAGCATGCAACCTTAGTCCCAGGTTCTACACTCCCCTCAGGCCTACATGGATTTTGGATACACGAAAAGCTCTGTAGAGTTTTGGAGAATTGGGACAGCATCATGCATCAAGTTCTACACACCTCTCACTTCCTGAGTTTGCGTACGAGTGCAGCATTCTCAACTCTTTTTAAAGAAATACTTCACTTAGAAAAGAATATGTTGTCATAATTGATCATAATTATCTTGTACCAAAGTCTTTTCCCCCTTGGAACACACAAATTAAGAAATCCTAAAAGTAACAGCATACATGTTTTCAATGTTTTCCCTTCAAATCCATCCATAAAATTCCACATATTCTGAAATATGACAGTGTAACCACAAAAGAATATGACTTTGTGTAACCTTTCAAAGACAATTAGTTAAACAGACTTCCTTTAATCATAATTGCAACAATACTGTATGTTCACAGCGTATCCTCGGAAGAGATGCAGAAACTCATTTTAGAAAATTGTAACTGATGAGAAAGTTCAGAAGACTCCGTCTCAGATCAAAGGTGTCATTAGTTCACAGCTTCTCTCTTCCATCAAGACTAAACAAAATTGATAATGAAGTGGAAACTGAATAAGACCTCTGGTCCAAGCAGATTTCCTTCCCGCTATGAGCTGAAATCTTCCTGTCGGGCTTCTGGGTGTATATATGCCGTTCAAACTCACACAAATAAAAACTGTAATTATCTTGGAGAACAGAATAGTTTTGATGTTATGATAACAGTCTACATTCCAGAGTCCCTCACCCCGACCTGCCTGGGACAAACCACAGATGATGAGAACATCTATCAATGAGATAAAGAGCTTTTACTGACATTTGTGGATGTAAGAGAATGTGTACATGTCCGAATATCTTATTGACACTTGGCCATGCTTAGGAGAGGTTTGTTTTTCTTCTGAAACACATCTGTTCTCCCTTAGAGATCAATCATATGGCATTGTTATTTAGTCATAAAGGCCATTTCCAGAAGGCCAACGATGAGACCCTCTCAATTTCTTCAACTCTGACCACTGTTTAGTTTCACCGTTTGTTGAGGATAGGTGTGTTATTACTTTGCTATATGATCAGATTTACAATTTTCACCTGGCAGATAATAAAACTGCTGCCTTCTCCGACAGAATGTGTAAAAACTGTACCTTTAGGTGTTCAACAGCTTAACAGAACGCTTAAAGGGACAACTTTGTACATTATTTAAGGTTCATAAGTACTACCTTAAGGATACATATTACTACTCTAAGGTCCTAATATGTATATTTTAGAGGAAGATAAGGCAGAAACAAAATTGCTCGAATGACAAGCTGCTGTATCGCTAAAAGTAATTTTGAAGTGTGAAAAAATTCCTTTCACTTAAACTAACACCTGTTTGTATGGTTTGCATGGGAAACTCTATTTTACATTTAAAAATTTGACTATACTTTTTTTTTTTTTTTTTTGAGTAGAAGGAATTATTTGAGTTTCTTGTTGCTGGTCCTTTGAAGCATGAGTATTTGAGGATCTATGTGCTAACATCATCCGCTAAATGATCTATTGTTTCAAACATTCAGATTTTCCTGTTTGGAGCAGCAGTTGTCTCCAATGACTCACCTCCAGGGAAGCCGTCCCAAATCTCCAGGCGGTCGTAGCGGCAGAACACTCCAGTGGGTGGCTGCGTGTCTGGCTCCAGCTCAAAGCTCTCGAACTCCAGAACGATCTCCGACATCTTAGGAGCAAAGATCATGAACGTGCAATCCAGGTTGTTGGGGTACTTCTCTGGAAAGCCGGGCGACTTGATGACTCCACTGCTGGAGGTGAAGTTCCTGGAACATTCTGGACCTGAGGTGGACACCGAGAGGAAGCAAAAGTTAGGATTTCTTGCATGCTCATGGAGTCAGATGTAGTAGAAGAAAAAAAAAAAACATCGGAGAAGGAACATGGTGGTCTGTGTTGTTTTGCTCGATGATTGCATGGTTTATGGGCCGTGGTGGAGGCCCACCCTGCTCGGGATATGCTTGCTGCCTGATTTCTTGGGTGTGTGGGCCAATGATGAAGAAGAAACGAGAGCAAAAAGAAAGTAAAAGCTCATACGAGCCTTTACATATTAAATGTTTCATATGCACTCTGTGCAGTACAGTTGGTGCTTAAAACAACACAATTAAGAAATAGCTAAATATAGCATCATAAAACTCACTTTATAAATACACACACACTTTTATATCAGCAAGTCGAAACATTTACCCTGAACTCTCTGGTGGACTAGCTTTGTTGATGCAGTGTGTTGTTGAAGTTCACACATACATCACTGCTTTACACTTACACTACAGTCGCTCGACTAAAGCTGGTGTGTGATGAATAGGCTCAGAGCTCAAAGAGTGATGCATTTATAGGATCAGCTCTGGATCATCAACACAGAAATGTCAACATTACGTTAGCACTGTACCTAATGTAGTGTGGAAACTCATGGTAATTACAGCGGGTGCAAAAGTTTAAAGATCACGAACCAGAACAAAGATGACAAATAATGATGAGGTTGTGGCTAAAAATAAACCCATATTACTTCTTTATTAAGTAGAAGACAAAAGGATAAGTCTTAAAGAATTCACAAACTGCTTTCTTTCATGAAGTCTGTATGTGGAGCAGGTGTGCATCGTAAAAGTGCTCTGTACATCTTGTGCACAATATTATTCTGTTCTAAATCATCTTCTAAAGACACAATTTGAAATGTAACTCTTTTGTCACTGAAAGCCACTCAATTTAATTATGTGTAAGAGAGCAGCTTGGACATTCTACTACATGTCTCCTATTATTTTCTATGGAAGAAAGATATGGGTTTTGATATAATGGAAATCATTATTTTTTTAATACAAAAAAATGGAAAGCCTAACAAACAAAAGGATGGAAGAATGGTTGAAAAAAAAAATGGGTGCGTAATTTATTGTCATCAAAAACTGGTTAACTGCTTCTTTTTGCTTTTCTTTTTTATTTCTTTTCAATTTTTCCTGTGCTCCAAAGAAAATGACCAGCAATGAGTGTCTCTGAAACCTTTCCATGATGAAATAAAAGTTACTAGGCAGGCTTATAAAGAAATTCAAAATAACTATTTGATGATGGAGCCAAAAACTTTCAACTTTCATCTTTAGTTTTTGGTAGTTGTGCATATTCAAGCAAAAGCAGATAGACACACTCAATTCTGTTGACGATTCTTAAGATAATCTTCCGACAGACAAAAATGTTCTGTGGCTGTTCCACGGGCAAGAAGGAATTGCATTTTCCTTTCGCAAGATAAGAACACATTTCCTCTGCACTATTTCTCACTCTATTTATAAAGTGCATGCTATAACATTATCTTTTTATAAAAAAACAAACCGACATACTCGTAGCAAGAACATTAAAGCAAATGCATTGGATTCCGAAATATGTCGGAATCCATTTTAATTGCATTGCCACAAAGGGCGCTATAGTTGGTATTAGTGATCAGATTTCTGAATCAGATCAGAAAACCTGAATTAGCTAAAGTTTGCTAAACTGTCAACACACTTACTCCGGTAGCTAGCAAGCTATCTGACAATTACTATATCACCCTCTTGATTACTAATGCAAGAATGCATATTACGTATTGTTTACAATGTGTCAATGTCTGTGTTATTGGCACACTTGTGTAGTTTTAGTGCTTCTCTGTGGATGGCTGAAATATAGTGTGAAATAAAATAGAGAGTTGTGGGTCCACTAGTAGATGTATCTGTCTAACAGGAACTGTGTAGCTTCGTGGTTCTTCACTGTGACTGGTTGTGTAATGCTTCACTGCTGTTTACAGATCGCGGTGGGATTCTAGGTCTTTTGTGTGTGTCTGCATTTGTGATTATGCGTGTGTCTCATAAGGATTTAAAGACATGTCACAATTGTACTAACCGCAAAGGCTAAAAACCTCCACACATTCCCATGTCCCCTGGTTTGTTTCTGAAGTAATTTGCAAGCAGCTAAAAAAAAAAAAAAAAAAAACTTCACAAGAAAAAAACTGGGGAAAGCTTAGATGAGAAACGGGAGGGAGCTTTGAGCGTGTAAACTCAAGCCAAACAAATAAAGCTTTGTGAGAGCAACCCAGCTTTCCTTCTCACAAATACTTTCAAGTCCTTCTGAACTAAATTTACACTTAAACACTAGAATTTATGGGATAGTAGTGAAATGGTATTGAAAAAACACAAGCTTGATTCATAACAGCTAAGCACTATTGCTGACATTAACGGCTAGCTTTAGTAGGATTTATTTTGTTTTTCCGGACTAACGTATACACATGGCTTATCTTTTCAATGCGGTTAAGTCCTCCGTGGAATATGCTGTTTATTTAACAGGCCAGAGGCAACGCTTGTTAAAATGATCGCTTGCAGGTCTACACTCAGTGCAAACAAACCCAGCAAAGTGTCCAAGATTTAATCCTCATGTTCTGTTGAGATTAACTTTACTGTCGTTACGTTTGGGGTCTCCCCATGAGACCTCACTGATGTATATCTGACAATACAACACGTCTACACAAAGCTGTCATTTAGAAATGAACCTTTTATCTTTAGTTCTTCTGACCTAAATAAAATATCTAAAATAAACAAACACTAATCCAAATTTCAAAAGCATAATATTATCAGTTTTCAGATCAGTTTCTTTCTAGGTTCTCTATAAACGCTATCATTTTTGTTGTTGTATTTGTTAGCTACACTGCACACAATACTGTAATCCTGAGCTGACGCAGCTATGCTAATGCTAAGAGATGTGTTTTACTAAATCCTTTGGCATACAACAAAGTTTGTGTAACGCTGAAGCAGAAATGAAATGGCTGGAGGTGTTCTGGGTCTAGTGAGCTAATCGCTGTTGTTTATATTCCATATATCTGCAGGGAGAATAATTAATCTGGACACACACATACACATTCACACACCTTTCCTTGCCGTTTACCCCTGTGGCTACACTAAGACCGGTTAACGGGCGCGATGAGAGTTTGAGAAGCAAAATTTGGCCACACTTTCCAACAAACATTAATCTGGAGTCACAGCTGTGGGGTTACCCTGAACACACAAACACACACACACTTACAATCTACAGTTGCTGACACATCATTTAGCCAGCCAGCACGGCTGATGGTTCCCCTTGAGAACGAGACGGGGCAACTTACTGAAAGATAGTTTCTGCCTAGGGTTTCATTAGCTCTGAGTGTTAATGTAGCGGGGTTTATTTAGAAGACGGGCTTGAAGAAAGACATGCTTGCCATGCCAGATGTGACCTATGCCACTGGCCTTTAAAAAGCAACTAAACTTGTAAAAGACAACTGAACTGGACACAATGAACAAGCTGCCCTCCTCACGCAATCCTTGTCCTACTGTGTTGACACAGGTGCCATCGTAAAGACGTTCAGATAACATCTCTATGATGAATGGCCTAGCCAGACATGAGTTAGCAATGATGACGCACACTTTCAGCATGATTTTAAGGCAGTTGTATGAGTTCATTGGGAAAATGTGCCTCTATCTAGCACTATCCAGCAACTCACAACTGAAATGAACACCAGTGTCAGTAAATCACCAACAACTTTTATTCATTTTTACATAAATTATAATAGCATTCATCAATTAATGAATACTTATTTTCATATGATTCCTTGCATAATACTATGCATGAACTAATGAACTCAAAACACTTTTATAATAGTGCATGATTTGTAAACTAATACATTTTGATATTTGCATCATATAACCAGCTCCATATGTACTGTATGGCTTTTTTTGATGTAGTAAACTTGCTCTTTTGTGCGCCCGGTACAGCATTGAACTTGCACTATGGAGTGCTTGGGTACAAGTCCCTTGAAACACTAGTTATGATAAAGGGACTAAAAGACTTGTAGACATACTACATTGCATTACATTGCATGGTTACCGTATTTTTCTGACTATAAGTCGCACCTGAGTCCAAAAATACGTCATGATGAGGAAAAAAAAACATGTATAAGTCGCACCGGACTATAAGTCGCATTTATTTAGAACCAAGCACCAAGAGAAAACATTACCGTCTACAGCCACGAGAGGGCGCTCTATGATTTCAGTGTAGACTACAGGAGAACTGTGCAGCATAGAGCGCCCTCTCGTGGCTGGAGACGTTAATGTTTTCTCTTGGTTCATTTCTCTCGGTTCATGTCAAATTAATTTTGTTAAATAAGTCGCACCTGACTATAAGTCGCAGGACCAGCCAAACTATGAAAAAAAGTGTGACTTTTAGTCCGGAAAATAAGGTACTTCAGCTAATGACTTTTTTATGATACATTATTTTTTAAATGTGATAAGAGTATTAATATCTTTTAGTGCCACTCACCGGACATAACATTTCTGAACTGATGTGATAGGTACAATAACCACTGCGATAAAACTATGTTTCAGATAAATCTAAAGACTCTTTTAGCACCGCTCTAAAAGTGTCGTGAAACATGCAAGAACCAATGTAAAATAATTGTGCAGCCGTTTCACCACAGGCATGTTTTCTCAAAGAACATGGATTCGGTGTGCAATAAATGCTCCTCTAAAGACCTAAATCCTTTTCAAAAGATCAATAAAATATGCAACAGTTACATCAATTTTAACTTTAATTCCTAATTTGTTTCCACAAGGTACCTGTGATTTTATGTCAATTACGATGTGTTATTTCCTATTAATCCTCTTAGGTTTTTTCCTCCGAGGTGGAAACAGGCTTTTACAGTCTCCTCCTACAGTACTACACTGACTCTGAGCGAGGGTAACTTCTCCATCCTTCTCTCCCACACCCACGCCTTCATCAACACTCCCGAAACATCTTGATGTGGCTCTGAAAATTGCAGAGCTGTTAACTAAAAACGCACGTCTCCTTCAGCCCTAAGAAAGGCCATTTCGGGGATGCCATGGCAAGACAGGATGAAGTGATAACTACAGACTCCTCTTCTTTACGGATGGGATTCGCAAGTTTCTAAAAATCATCTAAAAGCCCCTTGTTAAGGATGGTGTAAGGGAACTCTGAGAGAAAGAACAGGGTGTCTGTGAAACTGAAAGCCCTCTGAGGACAGCTCTTCATTAGAGATCCATGCTGTCCAGTGTGGGTTAGTGCTTGGGTCAGGCTTGATTGCATTCATAGATAGCAGTGGAGAGATTCTCATCTGTGTGTGTGTGTGTGTGTGTGTGTAGCTCCCAGGCTTTCTCGCCCTCTCTTCACCTCATCTTCTCTCCCTCACTTTCTTTGTCACCTTCACACTTTTTTCCTGAATAGATTCTTCTCTCCTTTTGTGTTCTCTGTTTATTCTCTCCTGTCTTCACATTAAATCTCTACTCTCGTTTTTCCTCTTCGTTGCTTGTCTGAAATCTCTCTCCTTCTCCCCCATTTTACTTTATATGCATTCAGAAATCTATCTAAAATGTTGTAGATGTCTATTCTAATATCAGTTTTGCCATCTGAGAGCACTATAAAACTCAGAAAATACACTGTGTATCAGTAATTAGACATTCTGCTGTACTTGCTGCTTCCAGCGATTCAGTCCACACGCTGCGGATGTGTGTGAAACCTGCTCTAATCCACAGCTTACCTCTCCAAATGCAGCAGCAGCAGCTTGAGATGAGTATTATCTCATTTTAAGCGCTGTTACATTCTTATAATCATCACACATTTGAATACCTGCACACCTGTTTCAACACCTGTGTGTAATCATTACTTGTATGTCATAAGCACACAGATCAGTTTACAAGGCTTTTATTTTTTACCTTTTATCACTCTTCCTATTGCTTTTCACGTTCTTTTCTTTGCTTTCTCACCGTCCTTCTCTGTCTTTAATTGATAAGGCTGACGTCCGTTCTGCAGAGTTTGCGTAGTCACAACAAATTCCCATGTCCTGGACTGCAAACAACAGTATTTGTCTTTCACACAGGATCCTGTGGCCCACCCATGCTGATAAACTAAGAGGGTTTTCTGGAGGAACACACCCAGGGCGAGGACGCCCATCCTGGCCGAGAGCGTCTGCTCGACCCCTTGACTGCACTGAGTCGATACGTTTCAGACGTCTTTGCTCTCTCCAGAGGATCCTCATTTCCAATCAGACACATCAAGAAGACGAGTTTAGGAAAAGCAGCACTGAGATAATGGAATACTGTGGGAGACTTATTGATGTTATTGAAGACTGGAGGAATGATGCTGAAAATACAGCGGAGCATCACAGAAATACATTACACTTTAACACATAGAAAAATGCTATTTTTAAATGTAATAATATTTCACAGTTGTACTGTAGTTATAACACTTTTTAATACTTTGATATGTTGAAAAGTCACAGTTTGTGACATTATTGACATTTGTGCAAAAGTCTTCATTTGCTCTCCATATAATCTCATTGCTGTCTACCAATAACAGTTGAGATATTAAAGAGATCTCTTTGCCAATTTTTTTCTGTTTTATGGAAATGACAACACACAAATGGACAATAAAGATGAAAATAACCCCCCCCTGGAGCATCCATCTCATCCTGGGGTCAGTGTTTGGCCATGATGTGCACTGCACCTGTCCGAGGTTACGCAAACACGCTTTCTCTAGTCTCCAGCCATACCTCAAACACAGGAAACAGATCTGAACAACAGGAAATTTCTGCTTATTGCTGTGGCATCTCCAGATAAGACCAACGGTCCCTCAGTGTGTATCTGTGTGTGTCCCTGTCAGCCAGACAATGCCAGAACGATAAACCCTGAAGGTCTACAAGTCCACATTATCTACTGATCTTTCCCCCTCAAGCAGCTTTCCCACTGGGCCTCACAAAGAGAAAACAGAAGGTGTTCTCCCTCGCTTACATCTCTCCTTATATGGTCGTTGTACTCTACAGGAAATTCCTAGCTTGTATGCATTCTTCTTATTATAAAATGATTGTTACGGCTCAGAAATATGATTGGATGAGCCACTTTGGGGCCGTTGTAGGTGATCACTTTCTTTTTCTTTCTACTCACCCGTTTTGAAGATCTCGTAGCGGATGGAGAAGCCAGCGCCATGAGTCTCGTAGTCAGACACAAACTTGATGAAGAGCTGGTTCCCAGCGGAGACCACAGGAGAGGGAGCGATCTTCCCACAATACTTCCCAACCAGCTGACCGCTCTCATCCACTCCATCTCTCACCTCCACATAGTCATATCTGCACAGAGAGAGAAACACAAAGATAAGTTCAGCTAAACTATTAACACTTTTTCTACATAATTTAGCAGGTTAGTTAATTCAGATTCACTTTGCTTTAGTAAACCGGTTCTAAATATCTTTCCTTCCATTTATAACTTATACATATTTTTACTTTAAAAACAATGACTAGGTGCTAGTAACTTGAAAATGTGTAGATATATATGTACACATTTTGTTAGGAAAATAAAAAAAGATAATACAAATTATAATACTAATAAGAACTTGATGCATGCATTTTATATTAGATTTGTTCAGTATTTTCACTTTTTTAATACTGTCAATGACCCAGTATCAACATGCAAACAAAAGATGTGCAATGAACTAGTATATATACTACTATATATATATCAAATGATACACAGTGACACTTAACACAATAATCTACATCGACAAAAATGTATCATGATGTGTGGATGTTATAGAGCTAAAAATGGCATAAGATTGCGATCCTGTTTACATGTCCGTTTGACAGTATGTGAGTGGACCAACAGTATGTATGTACAGTAAGTATGAGAAAAAAACAGGTCTTTCTCTCTCTCTCTCTCTCTCTCTCTCTCTCTCTCACACACACACACACACACACACACACACACACAGAGATGCTCCAGTTCTCCTCAAAATAGAATTTCGACCCTAAAGCTACTGGCTTGTGCTGCCGCATAATTGAGTCTGTGACAGTTTGGAACACTGTTGCACAAACGGCAGCACATGCACACACAAAACCTACGTGCACACACATATGTGAACTAATATTGTGTCTGTAATACAAGACGGTATTGGGTGGGAGGTCCTGTCTCAGCTAGTGAGCGAGATCGGATGAACAACTAAAGCTGATGTGAATTCTCTTCTGTTTTAAGTCTGTTTGGACGATACGCTCTGCATACTGATATAATAATAGTGAATTTCATTTGGGGGTGGGCTCAGCATGGAACTTGATTGACAGCAAGGTCTTGTTTCCATGGCGTTTAATCACCCCTGACACTTGTAACCACATGAACGATGGGAGGAAAGGAGAGCAAAGCATCATGGGGAGTAGAACATTCTATTTCATTTCAAAGAATCGCAGTTTGGTTTCTCCAAGCTTATTAGGGATGCATAAACCAAAATCTTGCTTGTGCATAATATAATTTCATTTCATGTTGAGAGGAGTATTGAAATACTAAATATATACTAATTTGCGTAACAGCGTGGATATGCAATAGCAGACCTCCCTGCTCAAGAAAATGGTATATTCCACCTGCCACACATTACAGGAGGAAATGTGTGAAAATTTAATGGAGGTATCGCAGACAGCAGAATGTGTGTCTGTGTGTTAGTGTGTCCAGGGCGGCTATGGGAGGTGTTAAAACTGGGGCGCATCTCATACTGTGCATTCAGTGATATAAAGGTTGGGACGGAATATGAGAAGTGTGCCGCTCTCTGAAATCGGGTCCCCTGAGGGGCCGGTAATGTAGAGATGACTTCACCCGTGTCTCTCCGCTTGGCTGGTCTGATGGAAGAGGCCTAGAACTCCATCAGTCACAGCAGAAGAGAGTGCCGCCGCTGTAATGCTATATATACACTGAAAACACACTAAACGCATTTAAACTGACAGGTAAAGAAAGTCTACACCTTCTGCAAAAATGCCACACAACTGTACAGTCATGCAAATATGTGAATGGAGAAAGTAATTCGCGAAAATGCTAATTATTAAAAAAATAGGGAAAACCGAGGACCCTTCGAGACCTTTATGACTGTTTGTGTATGAAAAAGTAAGGTTGGCTCAATATTATGTAAGGTTTTTATGTTGATATCTGTGTCACTGACAAATTAAAAATGTAACAATCAAACAATAAATATAAGCGCTTTATTGTTTGATTGTTACATTTTTAATTTGTCAGTGACACAGATATCAACACAATCTAAAGAACCCCATGTGTAAACACATAAACAGACCCAGTGCTCTTTTCAGACAGCTTTGAAGTCTTTGCTGCTCACGTGATATTTGCAGGGCTATGATCTCACTCTCTTTGGCTTGGGTTTGCTGTTTTGTGCTTGGTGCCATTTCTTTTTACATTGTTCTGTTTTTTATTCCCTGCCCTCTTCCTCTTAAGGCCAGCTGTGGAAACATCCCTCCTGCACCCACACAAACAAGCTCTGTTCTCCTTTTCTCCTTTATCAGACCTCAGTCTACCTTCAGCCTCATCATGGTACATTTACACAGGAATCCAGCCAATGCACTTACGTTTTTAACTCACTGCCTTTATGGCACAGTGGCCATAAAAAGCAGTCATTAACTCTCCCAAAGACTTCTATTGTTTTCTGTCATCATTCTGGCTTGCCTAGCCTTCTGGTGAGCTTGATTTACTTAAGTTAGGTCAAATGATGCTCTGAAAGACTGTTTTATCAAGATAAAAGGAGAAGACGAAGAGAACAAAAGCTTATAGTGATGGTAATGCTGATCACCAACATCATTTTTGTGCATTTTGGACATTCAAGTCTAAGCATGCTCTTGGAGCAACATCCTTAGTCCTCAAATAAACATAGACTTACCCGATCACTAAAACCCAGGAAGAAATCATTGTTTGGTGAGAATCTTGTTCAAGGCCCTAGCCCTGACTCTAAAAGACGTTTTTGACTGGTTGATGGGAAGGTTGTTTTAGACATAGACAACATTTCCTTGTTGATGCCAGAAAAACTAGATTTTTAAGTCCTATCTCAAATGTACAATTTCGTCCCATTTGTCATAGGTTTCACTGCACTCATTACAGCCATTATAAGAATTGTGCTCTTTTGCTGAGACTATACTAATTCACACTACCCAACAGTCTATATATTTAATTACGTTACAAAAGTGTGGACATAAAAGTGTACTGCAATGGTTTAAGGTGGCATTCGGGACAGGGCCTTCATTTGGGATAGGTTAGGACTGGGATTAATGCTTCTTTCTTGGGGCCTAGATTTTAGGTCTAGATTATTGCTAGGGTAAGGTTTGGCTTATATTCGAATGATAGGGATGTTATTCCAGATTCAACAAGTATACTGATTCAGAATATCCTAACCAAATTCACTCTTTTAAAAAGGGAGTGCACTTTGTAGCTGATCAGAGACTGGTCTGAACACAGCTTGTGAAGATAATTTGGTGTGGTAATGTGTAAGATCTTTGACAGCAGCATCCCAGCTCAAGATGGAGAACATCAGTCTTGTTAAGATCTTTCGGTTCTGCTTTCTCCTTCCTCTTTCAGCTGGTAATTTCTCCCTGCTCTTATGGCTTTCTGAATGATACCTCCACCTAGACACACACACACACACGCAAGCACAGATTTTCTCTCTACTTTAAATCCCACCTAGGCAAAGCCAAGCGTGACCAGACCTTTGAAAAATTGATTCAAGCATTATCCATCCAAAGATTTGTGGGTTTAAGAAGTCGTTTCGTCCTCAGTGGTGCGGTGAGAATCAAAGGTGTGTTATCGGATTTCAACAGTCTGTCACAGAATCACAGTCACCGTTGCACAACCAGCGGAGTTAACATTATACTGTACTACAAGCTCTCTCAAGACATCCTTTTTTCTGCAGCTTTGAAAAATGGCAGGCTTCTTCTCCCTGCCCGTAAAGTCTTAGCACCTGCAGAGATCTTGTTTTTGGCATTTTTTAGTCAGGCGCGGCACTTGTTCCCTAACACAGATGGACCTTGTAAAGCTGGAGTGGGAGGTATTAGAATAAGATGCAGATGGAACTGCAGTAGTCGCCTCAAGGCCAGTGCTGCTTATGAAAAAATGTCTTCAAGCATTCTAGCCACATTCTCATTTCTGTTTTTAAAGACTACTCGGCACAGGCTGCGTACAGTTTCATTCCATTCCACAAGCTCAGTGGATCCTCAGTGCCAACTTGGCCCTGCTAATCATCTGCAGGGCATTGTGGGATTGACTGCAGAGGCCATTTTGCATTCAGAGAAAGACTTTTTCCCAGAGCGCTGTGTAGAACAGTATTTGCTAATCCATTTCTTTGGGAACTTGCGGAACTGTGAAATGGAGTTTGTTAACAGATCAAGACAAAACAGCAGGGACCAATTTTAAAATGGAGTTTGGACCCTGAAGCCAAAAAGAGAGGTAGAATCCCAATTTCTCAGACCAGACACCACTCCACCTGCCCCAGGTCTTACACCACCTCTTCGCTTCTCCAGGTTTCCGCCTGCTTCATTTTATGACCCCAGAAGAGACAGCGGACAGATTGTTTTTAATGCATCCCCTCCCCACCTTTTGGCCACTGGACTGTTGTTAGGGATTGTGAACCTCCAAGAAGTCTCTAAGGGCCCTTTGTGCGCGCGCTCACACACACACACACACACACACACACACATACACTTTCAACCATAATAGTGATGAAAATAGCCTGCCAATCCAAAGGGGAAATTAAAACAAAAAGGATGAATCTAATTCTCAGAAACCTTTGCTTCATTGCCTTGTGATGTTAACAGACAACCCTGTCCGCAGGGATAGTAATGACTACACAATCCAGAACGTTCAGAAAGGTAGCCCTTACTTGCACGCCTGGGGTTAAAACAATCAACCACAAGCTAACAATTTATCATAGGTTCTGGAATAGTGTCTGTTACTAGCCAGAACACACTGATACGTTCACCCCCCGTAAGCATTCACAGTAACAAAATATGACCGAGATGACGCCAATCTCCAGCATGATCTACAATAGAGCAGAACACTTTATCCATCACCATAGGGAAAGATTAGGTTCGATGTGCCCTTTTCAAAACAATCACTCTTTTCTCATCTCTTCCTTTGAGATGGATGAGAGGATATTCAAGTCATCATTGTCCTCAAGAAAGAGTAAACAAGTAAAGCCTTGAACAGTTCATCATGTGCAAAAAAAAAAAAAAACACCACCAAACTGAACGAGGTTAACATTTCCATGCAGGAAGCTGGATTTATTCTTTTTCTATTTTAACACCTCAAGCCTTTAGGCGGAGAAGGTAGCAGCTCGCTCACCATAACTGTCTACCGTTCTCCATAGTATGTGACAAGCGCTAACCAAGCCAACTGTAATGGGCTCCTGCAGCCGCTAGCTGCCTTTGGAACGATAATAACCTCATTGCTGTCACTCAAAATGTTGGTGAGACAGACAAAAAAATAAATAAATTGGAACTGGGGTTGGGACCAGAGTCTGTTACAACAGTACAGAGAATGAAAACACTCCCTGATGGAGTTATTAGCTTACATGTGACTGTTGCAGCGTGTAGAGGGAGGGACCATGACTTGAGGCTATGGCTAAGAAGTTAGCCCTGAGTTTTATGATAACTGAGCTTAGTGGTGCTTTTGTTGATTTTTTTTACTATACTGTATCTTTTGAAATGGCTGGTTGAAATAGGTTCTATGAGCAGCCAAAATAATATTTACACAAAGAAAAATTAGAAATTAGACTTGAGTGTGAAAGCACATTTACAAAATGCATTTGTGCTGTTGGCCTTAAATAGACTTTGTCTTCTGAACTGTTCCCAAATTCTTGCCGACATCAGAATTAATAGAAAATTAAAAACAGGTGCAAATAATACCTATTCCTCAGTGACAGATGTGTCTATCCAAACATCCACTCTTCATCCTTCATCCCCAAACCCAAGTGATTAGAATAGCACCATTTAATAATGGGTGGTACAGAGCACATGTGGTGTAGGGCTGGTGAAGGGTGTGGACATGTCAAGCGGTTCAATACTCTTCAATTCTGTGAGAGTAAATTACTCCATCCCATCCGCAGTGGCCACAATCACAGAGAGGTCTAAAGCATCATGCTTAATCCACGAGACATATTTTAAGATGCTAATAAATTTTGAATGGGTGCTGTGCAGGAGACCGTGCAACACGCTATCATAAATGGCAATTATTATTAACATTGATGGATTAAGCGTGTCCGCATTCATTAGCACTGCTAATTAGGCAGTTCAGAGAGACACGGATTCCCAACAATCACATTAATGAATTCCAGTATTTTGAGGATTTTGAGAATTTTGATTATTGCATACTGTACTACTAGCAGTTTCACTACAGTCTTTAATAATAGGCAAATAACCAGATAAAAGAAGTAGAAGTAAAGGCTGAGAGAGAATACCATAAGATACAATAATGCTCTGGAAAAGTTTTGAAATGTGCAATCACATAGCAAGCTTTCCATTTTTTTCTTGTTTACACCTCTGAGACAAGCACTTGTCCTTCCTTTTCCAAATCCATTCATTTTTGCCACGAAATAAAAGACAAAGAGGCCACTGTGCTACCACTAAATTATTAATTCTCCTACACAATAGTGAATGTCAGCAAACAATTCTGCTTCCCCTCGTTCCATCATCTGTCATTATCCATGTAAGCAATTTTGCTGGAAAACAGAAAGCTTTATGGTTTAGTATTCAAAGAATCACAGAAGGCATATTAGATCCTAAAATGCCCTAATTTAGAATCTAACATCCTGTTCTCGTTGGAGGAAGGAGCAAGAGCAATTAATTAGAGTTCTGCCCGGGGGGCAAAATGGCAAATATGCATTTACTGATTAAGTCAAACACATACACTAAGCGAGCCACAGCACAGAGCTCGGTTAGGCTTCATCAGAGTGCCACACTTCTTTGCTAATGTACAATTCCCAAATGATCCAATACAAACACAGCTGAAGTAGCTTGAGGAAGTTCTGTCTTCAACCAGCAGGGCAGGATGGATATCTGTGTGTCATCCACTGACAGGATATGATGAGGAACTGCATTAAATTGGCTTAACTTTACCTCAGAGATTTAACCTAAGTGTAGCAATGACATGGTGGAGGAAGCTGCTGCAAACCTGCTGCAATTTAGGAAGATTACATTATTAACTTGGCTACAGCTAAACAATGTTAAAAGTTAACTGCAGAATTTTATGTGCAAAATGTATAAGCATACAGTTAGATGAATTCAAAGGCAGTACTTAAATTAGGTCGCCACTTGATGTCATGTGCTGATGTCCAAATGTTTTGAGAACCAGTACTGTGTGATTATATTTAGGCCTACATGGAATTAAGCTAAAAATGCAATCTAAATAATATCAGTAGTCACAGTTGTTGTACATAGGAGAGAAAGAGTGAACAAAAATCCACTTTTGTACAAGAACAGGACAATGGAAAAAGAAATTGCACTATGTGGTGTACAAGGGACACAGGTCTTTATTCAGTCTCTGTCACTGGCCATTACTAAGAGAACAGCCAGCATTTGTCCCACCTTGACATCTGATAGGGGGTATTATTACTGAGCCAGAGTGGCCCCAGCTCTCGGGAGATAGGTCCATGGTCAAGAAGATGAAAAGTCAAGCTATAGTAAGGACATGGATTGAGTTTGAGGTGGAGGGAGGTAGCTGGCGGGGGTCAGGGGCACATGAGCACTTCCCTCTATTAAAAATACCACCCCCCCTCTCAGCAATTTTCAGCCAGTGTCTCCCACCTTTGGGCTGCCGCTGATTCGGCAGTGGTAGAAGGTGACATGAGCCTCCTCTAATGAGGACTAAATTTATTCCTATTATGTGTAAAGAGAATCAGGGTCAGCTTTAAGGTAATACATTTTGCTATGCTAATTACAATACTAATTATTCTGAGATATATAACAAGATCCCACGAGCTAGAATGTCTGACCCATGTCACTAGTCCAACAGCAAAAAAGGTCAAGAACAGACAATTGTTATGGATGTATATATAAATCCATTATTAAATAAAATAACCCATAAATCAACTTTCGGCATAGACATAAACTGATTACATGGATACGACCTAGTGACTTTCAGAGTAGGGTTAAAATCAGGCACAAATGATGACTGTTCTCATACAGTATGAAACAATGAGTTTGTGTAAAGAAAACAACCATTACAATACTATCAGGCCCAAATGTATACTGCAATCTAATATGTGCTCTCTAGTTAGTAATTAACAGAAACATTAAGGAGGTCAACTAGAGGTAAACCAGTGGGTGGTGTTCGTGAAAGAGGTAGGCAGAAAGAGAAAGACTGAGAAAGAATGAACTAAAGGCTTATGGACGTGAGTCCCCCAGGTCTACGTACTGGGACACTTGGAGTTCCCCCAACTGTCACGTGTCCAGTTTCATTTCTTTCTTCCAGATGAAACTTTGCTTATAACTGCATTGTGAGTAGTTCAATTAACTTGCTTTCCTTGCAAGTCTTCAAGTCTTTGTTTCAACATCTTGTCATTTGACTAGTTTCCTTACTCTTTTGGTGTCCTTATTGATTATCACAAACATTTTCACATGATATCATTCCTGTCAGTTATCTTCAAAGGGAATGCAAGTTCCTGGAATTACACACTTTAGAGGGTACACACTGAGACGGGCAGGTGGTGTGTTGTTTTCTTTCCATTGCAATTCCGGTGCATTCTTCTGTAGCCCGGGAAATGTGCTTGTGTCAAAGTGTGTGCATGCATATGTGTGGTGTCTTGTCGTGCGACAG
Organism: Carassius gibelio; assembly: GCF_023724105.1. Taxonomy (NCBI): domain Eukaryota; kingdom Metazoa; phylum Chordata; class Actinopteri; order Cypriniformes; family Cyprinidae; genus Carassius; species Carassius gibelio. The sequence continues at coordinate 15,334,608 of NC_068394.1, forward strand.
TTTAATAAAAGTACCAATGCCAAAGATGATGCCAAAGTTTAGAGGGCAAAATGACCTCTCCATTCACAAACCCACACTGCCACTGCCAACTTGGAGACCTCGTGAAAGATAATTAGCTCAGTATGCATGCTATGACCAGCGGACCTGCTGGAAACTGGAGGAGAGGATAGGAAAGGAGGGACTGACAGACTTAAGCTGGCATCGAGGCTGAAACATTACAAGACCACAAACATCCCACCAAGGGGTTGATTTAAAACAGGTCAGTTTGCAGCTTTTGGGACATGTGCTATTTAAGTACGAATTATAGTGTGAGAAAAGTACCACATTCGCACACAAACAAACCTCCTAAAACGAACACCAGCCTGCTGAAAGACAAGACCAGGAGAAAAGCAAACAAAAGGGGCGGGCGAGCGGTGTGTGAACTGCCTCAGCTCAATCAGAGAGCCTTTGCCCCATTCATCACTGTCTCTTTCCAGCCATCAAACGCACTACCAGCACCGTCGCAGAGAAAACGAAGACGGACTGCCTTCTGCTGCTCTCAAACTGAAGCAAAACAAATACAATGAGATGAAAGTTAAGTTCTTAAAACAAGATCTCAAAGCCTAAATTAACAACAACAAAAAACACAACATTTTCAGAAACAGAACCTGAAAAACTAAATTTGCCTTAGCGTGGGGCCCAAGTGGAGCTGAACCTGATCAAACCCAAATCCCCCTCCAACTGGTCCCCTAAGCTCAGAGCGGTGTGGGCTGAACCATAGCTGGGCAGGAGCCCCATCAATCAAAAATAAAGGGCCATTTGCGGCTCTGGCAGCAAACTAAACAAGGCCAGCATGTGCAGACATGGTGCATTAGCTCTACAACAGGATCACATCAATTAAAGCTTAGGCCCTTCTCTCTAGGGGATCTTAAAAAACCAGGTTGTCTCAAATCAGATCTTTAACCAATCTTGCTGAGAACCTCAACTCTTGGTTCCTAAGCAGTGGTTATTTCCCCTCATTCACTCTCTCTCTCTGTTTCTCGTAAGTTCTTGGATTCCATATTTGGGCCCCTGCATGGAAACATACTGCCCTGTTGCTAATGAGCTTCATCTAAACAAACTCAGGGATTTCTGTTCCACTGCATCTTTACACGTGTAATGCAGCAGTTCAGACATGAAGAACTTTTACTTTCTGTAGATTAATCCTTTTCCTGTGCTGTAATATTTCATATTACTATTGCTAAATGATATTTCATACTTAAGGTTACATTTTATTAGACAAAAATGTATACGCCCATGCATTTATGCACATTATAATTTTTTGGCATACACTAGCACACATACTGTATGGCCTCAGAGCTAATTGACTAATCAACGGGTTTTCTTTGACAACAGATTTCCTTACCTACTTTTTTTATTATTATATCACAAAGTAATATCTTCAAATCTTAATCCAGTGGTGAGATGAACAAATTCTTCTTTAATCATGTAACTTGTAATCATGTAAAGATCTACTCAAGAACATCTGGGCTGGAACAAAATGGAAATGAGCAAGATTTTGTTCACCTTCGATGGCTCACCGCAGAATACAGAAATTTCCATTCTGGGAAATCTGTTCTGTGTGGAAATCTGGGGAGACCTTGCCAAATTCTCTTTAGAAACTTCATCATTCTTTTGTAAGTGAGAGAATTTTGAGATTTGCTTCTGTGCTTTACTGCAACAAGGGAGGAGGTTCGCAGCTACTTTGGTCATAAATGATTTGGCTTACTCCTGCTTCTAAGCTGCATTTATCCAACTATAGCTTGCACATCCTGTCGTGTTTTTATTTCAATCTTTTACTTTTTACATCCTATCCATCCATCTGCCTCCTCCATCTCCTCACTTTCTAACACTTTCTCCCTTTTCTCCCCACTTCCCTACTTCATCACTCTCTCCTCCTCTCATTGATAAGCTCACGCCGAGCGGCGAAGTGCCTAGGCTTTCTGAGAGAGAGACGGAGCGCAAGAGAACGAGGAGGACATGAATCAAGCCAGTGACAGAACAGCAGGGAGGACAGCAGATGTCACTGAGAGAGAGAGAGTTTCAATCAGCCCGTCCTTCCAACACACGGGCCAAGGTGAAGCTCTTTAGCAGCGGAAAACCCCTTGCCCTGACGCACACATGCAGGAATATACACACCGCTTTAATCTTTCTCATTAGCCGGACCACTTTACAACCTCAAGTTTCTCAGAGTCATGTGAGAGGGTTAGAGGGCCAAGGAGAAAATGAGGTGATGAAATGCTTGCCCAAGAGTGGGAAAATGCATGACTGTGGAAAATGCAGAACACAAACAATTATTTCAGAGCTATAAACTGAATGTGCATAACATAGCTCAGATAACACGCTACTGGATGAATTTGATAAGAAAAAAAATCACATTGAAAATCTGATTTTATCTCAAATCTGAGCATAGTCGGAAACATTGTTGAGATCTCCTCGAGAAGACTCTCTTTATTGATTTGTAGAAACGTTTAACATAAAAAAATAAGAATAAAATAATATAAAAACACATATATACATACAATACACATACACGTCAAAACAATGGTATACACCAATATCCTGAAGTGATGCATGTTAAACCAAGTTACACAGAAAATAGATTCGGATCAGCTTCTTTTTAAAATCCTATAAAGGGATTCCATACTAAGGAATTCCCTTAACAATATATGTGATCTTTTTAAGAGCCAAGCAATGAGACAATTCTTGTAATCATTGTGTAAAATAAGGGCTTTTTATGTATTCCCAATGACAAGCTACTATAAGTTTTACTTGTAATAATAGAATATCAACATTTTCTTATCAGAGCTAGTTAAAGTGCAATTCACAGGAAAATATTTAGTATACAGGGTTCAGGACATTTAGGAACATTGTGCTTTAACAACAGAGACAAAAAAAAAAAAGTCTAAAACTTTTTCCCAAAAAAAGTTGCACTTGGGGACATTTCCATAAACAATGGTTTAAACCGTCTGAGAAACCGAGGATAAGAAGAGAAAGGGTAAAACAGTAGATCTCACAAGTACAATTTCTAGATTAAATTGTATGTTAAGAAGGCATTTTTCAATAAGATTGCCTAACAATAACTGTTTTCAAACAGGTTTTACAAAAAGATGTCATTGGTCGACCAGACACATAGCCACACCCCAAACTCATGCCATTGGTTAAAACGGTTGCTATGTTAATCTGGTCAGGATTCTCAAACAAACAGCAATGTTTTGAAAGCTCTACAGAATCTTCAACATCTTTTTAGTTTGGTTTCTCTCCTGTTCTCAACAGTAAACGTTAGCCTATGTGGGCACTATTGTGTATGTTTTTCAATGTTTATGCCTCATTCTCCATCTGGACTGGCTTTAGTAACACCACCTCTCTCTTGCTTCATATGACAGCTGCTGCCTCCTTTCCCTGTACCCAGAATCCAGCACAGATCCAGAACAAATATGATTTAGGAGCAGTCTAGAGACAAGAAACAACCTCCCAACACAGTGACCTACTCAGTGCGGTAGCAAAACAAAAATCCCTGCTTTGCGGTCTGCTTTCTGTCTGTTTGGTGACACAAAGCACATCAACCGTTAAGAGAAAAAATGCCATCTTTGTAAAACGAAACAGGAGCGGTACACCTGTTTTAGGAGCACAGAGTCGGGCACAACTCTCTACCTCTCATCAACAGCTCACTAATGACCCGCTGCTGGTTTTGATCCTACGATTACTTCCCAGACCCTCCCTAACAATAGATCGCCATGCTTATGTTTGTTAACAGGGGCCATAAGTATTTAAAACAATCTCTGTCAGCCCAATCCTCCACTGCCCAGAGGTCAAAGCATTCCCTAAACCCTCTAAAAAACCTCATCGTTGAGGATGAAAGGAGGTCTGTTGCATTCCATACTTCTTTGGTTTTCCCTTCCGTGACAACCGCTGATGAATGTTCATGCCATACGGCTCTCTCTGTGTTTACTCGTTGTGGAGGAGTGGAGAGGGCCAGCGTTAGGTGTCTGGAAGAAGCAGGGAGAGTTACGGCCATTCCCAGCCTGGCTATGGAAGCTCTCAGTGGGGGAGAGGAGACTCATGGGGCCCCTGTTCCACTGGAGCCCACGCAAACAATGGATCAAGACCTTGCCTGAGTGGAAGAGTCGTGTTGATATTCAAACACTTGTGAGATCTACTATTTTACCCTTTCTCTTCTTATCCTCGGTTTCTCAGACACACCATTATTAAACATCAACAGCAGGGCATCCGAGCAACTGAATGGTAGCGGAGCCATTGAGCGTGTATCTACTGTATATGAATTAACCCTAAATCTTCTTTATGAACTAAATCAAAGGCATCTACTGTTAGAGTCTCCATGACTAATCAGCTTTGTCCCAGTCTCCGAGCAGCACAGATCCAGGATGTGTGGTTTGTTTGGCCAGCAAAGACTGTATTTGCTCTCTCTGCAGGACATGTGGCACTTTGTGGGCTGACCCAGCAGGGCGGCGCTGAAGGTTGGTCACTGTAAAGCTGTGCTTTCTGACTTAGGGTTAGCCGAGGGCCTTTTACTGGCCTCCTTTGGGACCAATCTTGAGCAAGCATTCTCTGAATGCCATCTTGACTATTCACAAGAGCAAACACATGCACAAATCCAAACAGACCGGCCATTATTGTGCATTCTCTGACTAGGTACAAAGAATACTGCTTCAAGCAGTAAAGCTGATCTCTTTTGAGAGCAAAGCTACACTCTGTACTTTGCCACGTTTCAACAATTCCTCCATCCAATGCATCCCCTCACCACTTCAAGACAGGAATGTAACAATCGGGAGGAAATGTTTGATGGTTTTGTTTGGTCAGCGGATTGGGGCGCATCAATGATTCATAGTGCTGTCAGAGGAATGTGTTATCAGGAGAGGGAGGCCTCTGACACAACACAGTGCACACACACACACACACACACACACACACACACACACACACACACACACACACACACTCACACTATGACCTCACTGAAGTCCATATGCTTTAACAACATTAAATACACCAGTGCGACAATCTACAATGTTGCCCTCCCCCTTTTTTTTTTAAATGAACTTGCAGTCCATCCAGGTCATTTTATCAGAACAGAAAATAAATATATTCAAATATTACAAATAGTCAATTATATTTATCTAAGTATTCAATCAAAAGTAAATAAAAAAACCTCTCTCAATCTGTCCATTTGTTCCGGTCAGAAACAAAACATGCCAGAGATCATCACATGCATGCAACACCCAGTGTTGAGTCTGATCCGGCAGCTGTTTCTTTTCACAAGTGGACACGAAGCATTTCTTGTTTGCTTTGTTGATAACGGACATGTTATGCTGAGCATGTGCGTTCCATTTGTTGCTAATTAGATTGCTAGCGGTGCACTGAAGCGTGTGTTGTAGCTTCCCTCGTTCGGCAGTCCATCTGATAAAGAAGCCATTTCGGCCATCAACAGTTTCCATTATGCAAGATGCCCTTAATGTGTGTCCAGCTGAATCTGGGAGTCAAAAAAAAAACCTATTCTGCAGAAACCAGATCCACCAAACAGATGTGTATCTGGTCTCCGAATTGAATTAGCGATAGAGGTGGTGGTGGTGGGGTGTCAATCTCTGTCGCTCATAACTTCAGCCTATCACGACCGAAATTACTGAACAACTTTAAATTTGTTTGAATGGCTGTTCTCCACAGCAATTTAAAATGATAGATGTAAGTGGGGAGATTATAGAGTGGCACTGAATGCTGGTGAATGGCACACGCTGCCTCGGAGGGGGAAATACAACCGCAGCACGTTTTAGGAAGGGAAAGAAAGCCCTGAAGCTGAGTTCTAAGGGCATGAGTGTGTCTTCAAGTTAGCACTTAACGTAACTTGTACTGCTGTTTTATGAACCACATGCAAAGTCATAATGCAAAACCATATGATAAACAAGCATTTTGGAGATACAGATGTAGGCATAAAATGACTGCTTAAGAATTTAAAGCAAGCACAAAACGACATTCACAACTTACTTATATAGTTAATTAGGTTGTTGGATGTGTTTCAGGGGTGGAACAAGCTGTTATATTTTAATCGATTTTTAAGATATTTGGATTAAAGAGCATTAGTGAATCATGAGAAAATAAAAATGGCTAGTATCCAGTTTGTCCAAAAAATTGCAATTGATCTCAAATTGCAATTATGAAGTGTTTTCCAATCCTAAACAGTTCCCAGTACACTTTCAAGAGCTCACATTAAACTCATTTATATCCTCTGACTTCCTCATGAGCTAAACTTGCAATTCTTTAGCTTGAATTGTTCGAACACAGACAAACCATTGCTGGATAATATCATTAGGAGGGCTCATTATGTCCTCACCATGTGTCTATCCATGCTCCATTCGCTCCAATGTGTGTGTGTGTGTGTGTGTGTGTGTCTGGTCGTTTCTGGGCAGCGAAACCTGACCTCTCAGAAGAGACGGACCCCCTATGAGCAGACAGCGCGGGGTCATCTGGGGCTGTAAATCTCTGTAGGTTTACAGACACATGAAAAGGTAAAGATCCTGATAAACGGTGTCATTAATAAGCGGCATTCAGCGAACACAAAGGACTCCAGGAGGAAGACTATCTGGGTGGAGGGGATACAGTCACAGAGTCAGCCACACTCTGACAGTACAATGACGTCCCTCAGACCGCCAGCACAAACAAAGGAAACAGACGGATGGAGAAGGAGAAAGAGAGGAGAGAGAGAGAGAGGACTGGAAACAAGCTGCACCAACCAAACCACGTGTCCACTGTTGAATCATGAAGTTAAAATACAAAACTAGCTGTCAATACCTAATTGTTTCACCTTTTGGCACCTGCCAGCACAATGTGTAGGGGAAACTCCAACACATACAAGTGTTGACTTAAATTGTGTTATTTTTAACACATTTACACAAAAGTAAAAAATAAATGCTTTTGGAAAACCAACTGTAAATGAAATCAGCACTAAAGGAAGCCAAGCACACATGACGGTGTCTGCTCCACACCAGCTGAACGTCTTCACACACTCAAGCAGCACCAGCAGGTGGCGCACCTCCACACCAAATACTGCACACTGAACACTTACTTGCACTCTCTGTCTTCCAGGTCAAAGTGTGGGTTGAAGTTGATCAAAATCCTCTGGTTCGGTCCTGGAGCTGTAATCACCCATGTGCACTTCTGAGACGGGTAGTAAGACACCGGGTAACCGGGTGAAGTCAGGTAATTTGCACTACTGATTCTGATATTGTCCCCACATTTGTCTGAAAGAAAAGAAAATACAAATCATTCATGCGGAAATTCTGGGCACCAACATAGCTGAACCAGGTTTATCAGAAAGATCATTCTGATCGGCCAGTCGCACCAACCAACACCTCACAACTACTGTAGAGAAAGTGAAAATAAAAACTGTTTCCATGCTGCAAACACATTCTACGTTCAATGTGATACTGTCTTAATGGTTTATTATTACACCTAATACAGCAGCACTACTGTAGTTTGACATAAGAACGACTATGCCATTTCTCTCCAGACATTTACTAAAATAGAGAAAAGCTCCTCTAGTCATTTCTTGACCTATTTCTAAGCTCTAAATAAAGGCTTGATATTTTTGCCTACATTTAATGTCATTATGTGGGAGGGAAGCATGACCTTTGTCTCTCTCATGTTTTATTTATTTGCTCTTTCAACCACTCTACAGCTGATCAACACTGAATTTTAATCATATCCATAAACAACACACAAACTTTTGGAGCCCCACATGGCTCACGGTGTAACGGACATGTTTACATATCTACACTCACTTTTATTTAAAAAACATGAACACATTTAGACAGAAAATATGATCGCTTCAGTGTAAAACTGCCTGCATAACATATATGCAATTATAAAAAACAACTCAAGATATTTAAGTCTCAAGAATTTAAGTGTCAAGAATTTTCTCAATGCAAGTTTAATGCATTCAAAAAAATAATAGAAATACCTGTAAATTACTTTTTTATAATAAAAATGTCCAAAAGGGCCCAATCAGTAATAATTTTCACAAAGTTTATAACTATAATTAGTTATACTAGTATTTAACTAAACTTATTCACGACTAATTGGGCTTAAAGTTATTAGACGAACAGAAAACTTTAGGTAGCACTTAAGAAAAAAAGTTATTAATTATCTTAATAGAATGATATAACTTAACAACCATATAATTCGTAATTAAGTTATTTTCAAATATGAATAGAGTATATACGGAAATGTGTTTCATTACATTTTGTAAAATTCAAAGCACACGTCACTTTCATCTTTTAAGAAATATAAGGTAATACGCCTAAATATGCTGATGGTAATAAATAATGTAAATGAATAATATAATGTAAAATAATAAGACATGTAATAAATATTCACCTTTTTGCGAACAATAATATTAGTAATTTAAATGATTATAAAACACATCTTATCCTGCGAACACATTTGTCCACGGTCTGTGCTTTTATAGAACAGCGGGAAGAACTGGATAAAATGATTTGACATGTTTCCAGTGTCAGAAACAGCAGCAGGTGAGAGCAGGTGACCAGTCTGAAGAGGAAACCCCTCCTTTATAGGCTTTCCCCATCTAATCCCACGAAAAAGTCATTTCTAAGGCCGGGTTCACACCGCAAGCTGCAGCAGAGCAGAAGCAGCGCGTATTTTTTTCGGTGCCCATGTTAACAGATGAGAGCGTTCACACCGCACGCAGAGGCGGCGCGGCAGAGCGTAGCAGAAGCAGAGCAGAAGCAGCAGTGCCGCGATCGTTTCGGCGCTGGGTCTATTTTTGCAGCGCTGCTGACGCTCAGTTAAAGTGAAAGTACACCTTTGATGGACAAAATAAATATGATTTCACACAAAAAGTGCTCTAACTGCACAAAAAAAGCACATCTAGGGTGTTTTAACAAGAACTAGAGTATGTTACGAAAAGGAAATTAATATAAAAAATCTGTATAGAAGATAAAGTGACCATGGCCAAAATGATCAGGATCATGGCCAAAATACACATGTACTTAAACGAAAATTTGCCCAAAATTTGCATTAATGATATCTACTGTGTTCTTAGCAAATTACATAAAAAATGTATGATATTTAAAACCACATATTTTTATATTTTTTATTATAATTTTATTTTTAATATATATATATATATATATATATATATATATATATATATATATATATATATATATATATATATATATATATATTTTTTTTTTTTTTTTTTTTTACAAAATCTGTTAAAGTACTTACAGTTCTATCCAAAAATAGACTTTTTTTTGCCGAAATACAAAAACAACTTTAAATAATTTATATTGCTAGCTTAGCCTTGGAGATTTATTTATTATTAGTAGTATTCTTTTAATAACTAGGCCTATGTATTGGCAGAAGAACGGATGTCGTGCTAACAATCATAAACAACAGCACGTGGTGTCACAGGCGGTGGTCTTCAGAGTGCCCCTGGAAAGACAATAATGGACGACACTCGTCTCATTGTGGAAGTTGAGAAATATCAAGTTCTTTATGATCCACACAATGTACTTTATAAAGACTTGTAGGAGAAGGAAAAAGCATGGGATGAAGTTGCAGCGGCTCTTATTGCAGATGGTAATTAATTTTATAGTGTTTTTGACGTTTTCGCTGGCACACGAGCAAACAACTCAATATTTGATTCAAAATTGATTCAATTGGAACCATTTATTTACAATTTCTAAATTACACATAAGCACACAAATAACAAAAGCAGGTGATACATGCATATATAATAAACAAGTAAATGCTGATTTCAAGATGAGCAGGAAGTCAAGGCTGTGAACCATCTACAACACACATAATTTAAAACCGTTTATTAAATTGGTTTTCATGGTGTTTTTTGGTAAATTTGATTGCAAACAAACCCAGTGACAAGATGGTAATATGCACCACGTTCTCTCCTCTCTTTTACTCTTTTTAGTCTCCTTAATAACAAATATAGCGCGATGGCCTTTCTTCTATCAACAACACGTACTGCACGGAAAACAAAGACAGCAAAACAAAGATCCAACAAAAGTAACAATTAAATTATTAATTTAAAAAGCTTCTTGCCTAGTCTTTTTATTTAAATGTATTTTAAATGGGAAATAAAGCAATGCGAACGTACCCATTATAGAGCACTCTGACCAAAATCTGCTGTTCAGTTGCGCGCTGCCTCCGCTGCCGGTGTGAAAGCAAAATAGGCGCGCGCTGCTTCTGCTCTGCTTACCTGCTGCTAACGCGCTGCTTCTGCTCTGCTGAAACTTGCGGTGTGAACCCGGCCTAAGTTTCTGTTGACACTCACCGTTTTTGAAAGCACTGACGATGAGAAAGATTCCCGTGAAGAGGATCAACACTAATCCACAATGCATCCTCGATTCCTTGAGTTCTGCGTGTGAAAATATTCAAAATGTGAACAATGAAGGAAAAAGAAAATCCGTAAATGGTTGAACAGGGGTAATTCCTCTCGTTCGCAGGGAAGGAGACCAAAAGAAGGCATAAAAAGGTCTGCGCGCTGATGAAATGCGGGGTTTTGTGCGTCTTCAGGTCGCGTGCATCCTGCCATTCAGCTCTGGTTTCCTCTGCGCTCTCCCAACCGCGCTCCTCTCTCCTTGGCCATTCCCTTCAGCCTGTTAAAGAATGACAGAAAAGACGTTGCAGCTCCGCGAAATAGACGAGCAGACGTGCGTAATCCTGTGCGTAAAGTGAGAGCGAGAGAGAGATCGCGTGTAGATAGACTTTGGCTAAAAGTGGCTTGGAGACGCGAATCAGTCTGCGCGTAGTAACCCGGCGTTCTGCTTCGTCTCAAAATCTGAGTGAGGAGCACAAACATCTGGCGATTGGCTTTGCCATAACAGCGTCTTAAACAAGGGATACACCCCCTAAATTACGCTTCCCTTCTTCCCAGAGTGTGTTGCTCTGCCGTGTGCCAGACGCGCAGGGCTTTCTCATTGGTTTGATTACACATATGCAAAGCCCGACCTACACGGAGCCCAACCTCTCGTATATAAGAGCCCAAGACCTCTGTGAGACACTCCAGCCCTCGCAGTCGCGCGCCGTGGAAGGGTGACACGGCTGCTGTCCTTTATATCAAGCGACAATTGATCTTGCTGACCAAAATAACTAACTACAGTCAGTACAATAACAGCAGCGACGTTTAGCTCTCAAAACGAGCCACTGTATGGATTTTATAGCTACACGGAAACCGTCTCAAATAAGGAGTAAAAGTAATCTGCCATTTATTTTTTATCGACATTGTTTCTTATTTGAATCGTAGCTATCTATCTAATTTATATTTAGTATGTATTTTCTCCATATTTTATGTCTTTCCGTATTCGTACACATCCAAACACAAAATTAAAGACGAAACGAACGAACATTAGTATAGTTCCACCAGCTACCAGCGCAAGACGTATTATTATTATTAATATAGTTTTTATAATTTAATCCAGAACTTTGTTCAATATTGCACAGTTCTGACCAACAGGAGGATGAATTATACACATATATGGAAATATGTGCATAATGGGGCAACCTGCTTTTTCCTTTAAAGGGTTTATCACACTGAAATATGAAGCAACCAAGTCTCGTTACACTGCATGGTGCGTCAAAGCGCGCGCTTCATCCATAAATACGAACAGGAGCGTTGCGCGAGGGGACTTGCGCGTTACGAGCATATGGACAGATGAAATGCACGGTCGCGTTGATTTCGCTTCCGTCCTTATACTAAACGGAATATGTTTGTCACTTCAACCGAATCCTTTCTGCTTAGAAAAACAGTCAGCACTTGCCTACAAGCTGTCAAATCCGTTAACGTTCCGTGAAGTACGAGAAAATCCGTGTTGTACAGTCTCCTCAAATCCATAAACATCAGCTCCGGAGCCGATCGCGTCTCCCTCTCCGAAAACGAGTCAGTCCTTTCCACCTCCGCGTGTAGGCTTCTATCTATCCTTCATTTGGCTCTGTGCAGCAACCAGGAGTCACAGACAGCTGTCGCAGCCTACAGAGTCAGGCTGAAGTCTTCCAGTGGACGTGGGCTGTCTCGTGCACTCATCCAGAAGTCCTGCGCTCCGCCGCGCGCCACGGGCTCCGCGAGAACGCGAGTCCATCTAGAGAGCCTCATGCACGCCCTGTTCCACGGCAAACTGCCTACACATCCACACTCTCCTCTTCACAGAATCTGAGCACACTGGATGCAAAATAATCAGAATTTAAATACATCTTAGTCGCAATCGTTTGGAGATCACATCGCAACTTATTCTCAGCAAAGCTTGCAGTTCATACTAAACTGTATTTCGTCTCGGATTATATTGCATGCCTATCTGAACCTTTAGCAAAAGTGGACCTTCCGTTAAAGTGGGTCAAAGAGGTTTTATGACCGATTGCCCGTCTCTGAAGATAATCAAATGTAACAGTCATTAATAATTGTCTCAGGGTTCTTTGTGATGCTGAGCGAGCACATGATGGAAGAACCATCCTACAAATGATTTATGGTGCTTTTCAAATGATTATTGGATTAGAAAAGGTCTGTAGGCTGCTGTAGAAAACTCTGAGGTTTGTGAGGGTTTGTGCCATCTCACTTTAGCTGAAGATGTAACGTGGGACACCTGTAACAAATCATAAAACATACAACATTTGGATATTTCCTGCCTACATGGAACAAGATGTTCACATGCAGCTGATTGTAGTTGATTTTCCATGTTTCCTATCTAGACTTTGCTGGTCGTTTTATCATCATAAACTAACCTATTATGACCAAAAATTGAGGAGCTGGTTAGAGAAGGTAGACCGTGGATCAGTAACAAACCTCTAAACATCCCAGTTAAAGTTAATATGACATGGTTTTACTTCAGTTTTGTTTTGTAAATTATTTATTTTACAGTCAGTTGTAGCTACAGATCGTGGCAGACATGTAGGATAGTGATTTTACCCCATAGCCTGTTTACAGTTGTTTAGTCTGATAGTGTTCCACCAATCCACACTCTTTCCTACTTTATAACTGAAGTCATTTCTACAAAAGCAGCATTACACAGCGGATTCAGAACAGAAGGCCAGCTCACACTATTCACCACTGTGTGGAAGGGCTTAGCTTATGAATATTAACTAGGTGACGCTGACGTTGCTTGGTGACCTCTCTGCAGCGTCCAGTCACGTAAGCTAATTAATATTCATGAGCCAAGACCTTCAACATTGCAAGGGAAGCAGTACTAGCGAACTTCTTACTGCATACTGTGGCATGACAGGACTACAGAAGTCAACATTAGATTAAAATAATGAGAAAGGGCTATATCAAAATCATTAGATACTGATTCATAATTATGAGTGTATAGAAAGTATAAAGTATAAAAAGTATAAAGTATAAAGAGTAGAAATTGTGGGTTAGAAAGTTAAAATGTCATTATTATGACAAATTGTTGGTTAGAAAGACTTTTTATGAGAAAATAATGAGATAAAAAGCTGAAACTATGGGTTGAAAAGTACATTTTAAGATACTTTGTCATAATTATAATATACAAATATTTAATTATGGGTTAAAAAATGGCTTCAGCTGTCCCATTTAACTCTAAACACACAGAAAACCTTCTCAAAGTGTTTTTCTATCAACCAGAGGTCCCCTGACAGCATCTTTGAGGTTCATTTAGACCATGAACCCATTCATGAGGTTCATGAAACGAAATACTTGGGCATAAATCCAAGGATAAACACCTGAAGTTTCAAAGTCAAGACAACCATGTTTGCAGGAAAGTCAAATCAAGTCTGAACTGTTTTCGTTTTATAAGAGGAGAGTTGTCACATCACATGGCTTTATTGTTTATGCACACAATGCTTTTTTCACATCTGTCATACTGTATAACTGCATGGTCACAGACATCAGCGTCCACTTTGAAACCAGTTTTTTTCTCTATATAAACAGGCAATTAAGATCTTTGACAATAAACTATGAGATGGCATCATTGTGATATCATTCAAAAGCACAAGCTTTTTACTTTTGAAAATTTGGTCAATTTTAGTATGTTGAAATTTACTTTTAAATGTTTGAACAACTGTGTGTCACCACTGTTCTCTGGCTCATGGAGAGGCGTCAGGGCTCTTCTAGACCTTCCACCAGAGCCTCAGTTAGTGGGGATTGTGTGCTCCCAAATTGGATTCAAATTGCAGAACAATATTAACATCTTCACCAGAGAGCTCAAACAGTGGCTTAAAATGGGCCAAAGTTGTTCACATTTGTAAATTGTGCTGTGTTTTTTTTTTTTTTTTTTTTTTTTTTTGACAATGTATTTTTTCTGTTGTAAAAGCCCCAATGGACAGGTGTTGAAAATTACCACATGTGCTATAACACTTTAAAAAATGCATCTGGTTTGTCCAATGTTATTGCTATGTCCAAAAATAAAAAATAAAAAATAAAAATAAATAAATTAATATACTACTAAAATTTTTACACAATTTTAAAATACTAATTCATAATTATGAGATGGTAAAGTCAGATTTATGAGATAAAAATCATTATGACAAAAATGTTGACTTAGCTATGTCATAATTATCAAGTACTTTTTCTTTTGTGATGGATAGGTTTCCATAAAATACACAGTATTCTGCTTTTGTTCAAAATTACATATGATAGATTGCATGTTATGCATTAATAAAACATTATTATCCAACAGTACAGTAGTATGCTACACGGTCACATAACCTCAAGGTTATCGCCTTACAAATAAAAATGGCCTCATGTACTATGTCTTGATTCATTATTTGACAGGACTACAAAAAGTTAGGAAGGTGCAAAGATTAAACTTATACAAAAGGTTTTGTTCACATCAATCTTGCTATTGTAGTAACAGAAAGGTGCTTATCTTGTTTTCAGAGCTAAAGGAATGTTGTTATTGGTTGATGTTTGGCAGAAGTGTTGACCTCACTGGTTACCCATTACAGAGATCAGATGTGGCCACATTTGTCCAGTTCCCTGACCTATTGTTGTTCTGACAGAAAGGAAGTGTAAATGCATCGCTCAGCATATGCTAATCAAGCGCCACTGAAAGCAACTCAGATGTTATAAACAAATCAGCATCCATTGTGATTGCATCAGGGTCATATTGACTATCTCACGAATGCATTCTTTGCAGAAACTCAACTTGTATTCAAGTGGGAGAACACACAGTATGTGCATTTAGTCCATTTTCTGATAAGATTTGGGAGAGCACATCAGTTTAAGCATTCCACAATTTTAGATCAGTTTCTTAAACGAAAGCATCTTATCAGTTTATGACCAATCACTATTAGGATTCCCTGCCACTTCTCCGGATGCTCCAGAGGCTGCCTTTCTATAAAATTGTATTTGACTAGACTCTATTCTCTAGGGGGTAATGAGGCTCTATAACAATGAGATTGAGTAATTTCACAGAATCTACGGCTGCCATATCTTAAAGGATGGTGGTTTTGCGGGAACAATGGAGAGTCCATTTAACAAATTTGTTCCTTCCTGTCCTGAGTTATCTTTCATGCATTCCTGAGGAATAATTAGCAGCGAACAAAAGCACACATTACGTTTGTCTGAGTGCATTTGGGTTTCGTTAATGCATCTTTTTTTTCATTTCACAAGTAACCACTCAAAAGGCAAAAACAGCCATTCATTGATTACTGTGAACCTAGTATTAATATAGCATTTTTCATATTAATTGTAATAAGTTGTAGTAAAGTTGGCATTATTGTAAAACGGCCACCCAATTGGAAACCTTGTCAATGACTTAATAAGTCATGATAATTTTAGCCTTGTCTCTAAACGAGAGGGTGTGCTGATTCTCATATCTCTTCTGCCAATGCTAAAGCCACAGGAAAGACTGGGTTTGTTTATTTTTGAGGTTTTGGACGGCTATTGCTAATAAAATAGCATTTACCGCATGAAGTCTCTAATGTTCACTTACATCTGGGATGAAACGCCACCATAAAAGCTAATGTAAGTGGCACTGGCACGAGCTGGATCAGCATGCATGACCTTTTTTAGACATGACCAATTTTAGATAAACCTTTCCTGATCTTTCATAAAATATCAGCGTTTTATTTAAAATACCACAGTCACTCTTACTACACTTAAACAGTGGTAAATATTATAAACACTTCTTACACTGTGTGAAGCAGATCTCACGTTTATTAATAATACATTTATAACAGTAATTATGACATTTTGCAGAAACTATGGGTAACATGGTCTGGCCAATTGCTTTTGGTATCATACTTTGACTTTTTGACTTGTAAATTTGGCATCAAAGGTTTTTTTTTTATGTCTGCACATGTTGTTAAAGTAATTATGCATCCAAAATACCAATCATAATTTAGTTACATAATTCCCACCTTTGCCAGCTGTAGGTGATTATTTGCCTCAGAACACTTCACACACACATGAACTTGTGCACAAACCTACATAACCACCCTAAGTGATGCACAAAACTCTCTCAGTGGGTCATTAAAGAACAACTTTCTGTAACCAGTTTAAAACCCCATATGTATCGTTAATTATGCTATGCAAATAAACAACAAATTCTATATGTTTATATTGCCATACCAGCAACTATGACTATTTTCATGATTAGATCAATCTATTTCTCAATCTAGATTTATAATTAAAACATTACTGAAAACATCCATTAGATTACTTTCTGAGTAGTAACGTTGCCAAGTGGTGTTTAAATCAATACTTTCCATGATTTTTGAAAACAAAAAAAAACATTCAAATTTGTCAATGATATATGTGTGCAAATGATTCAAAACAAATCATGATTCATTCATTACTTTTGTACTAAACAAATAAATAAATAAATGCATAAATGAAACCAAGTAAAGCTTTTTATTCAAATTGTGTACTTATATGTTTCATCTAAAAGACATTTCCACATATGTGTGCAGTTTATGTCCAACCCGATCTCATGGGACAATATAACTATTTAATAACAATGTGGTGATTTCATGAAAACATGCCAAAACATAAGATAAAAAAAGAGTAAGCATGGAAGAGCACCCTTAACATCACCCATACACAAATGTCAGTGGTGCGTAAACAGATTGTATTAAAACGTACGAATGAGATTAGACAAGTTAGACAAAATTAAACATCAAGATTGTAAAACTGAGATGTTGCTCTGCATAATACACACAGCAATGTGTGTAAACGTCACCACAATAAAATCTCCAGGAAATATCAGAATCATTTTCTTTCAAGTTCTGTGCACTTTATTTGATAATAATAAAAACACTTTGAGAGGTTTGTTTATATGTGCATATCTGTGTGATCCAACTAAGGCAAACATCCCAGAAACTCTTTTAATATCACAAACTTCCAACAGCTATTTCAAGGCCCAGTGCTTCATCAGTTAAATCCACACAGGGGCTGCTGTTCCCTTTCAGCTTTTTGCTCTTAGTGTAGATGCAACGTCTAGTGAGAACCCCTTGATTAGAAACGAGAAGAAACAAACTAAAACTTACAGAGTCTGTTGATCCACTGGGACCCCGAAAGATCAAGACGGAGAAGATGTGATCACCAAATCAGAGCATCCTGTGATTAAAGCATCTGAAATGAAGGAAGTGTGAGTGGAATCTGCTTTGTTTTACATCACAGAACAGAGCCATTGTCATAAGGAGTTTACATGGATCTCACAGAGGCACACGTTTCACTGCAGTAAAGCTTCTCAAATACTGACTCAAATGACCCAGATTCATCAGGAGGTTGATGCTCATGCAAACTTTGATGCCTAATCAAATGAATTATCCTGAAAGGAATGATCAGCGCTCAAAGGATCCATCCCAGGACTACACAGCAGAAGCTTCACCCTCGCTTTAATTGGATTGCATACACAACAAGTCAAAACCTTACATGAAACGGAGACTGCTTTCATTGCACCACATTTCAACACACTCGTCGACATTTTCTGCATGTGAAAAGAGGCAGACGGGATGAAATATCCCAGTTATACATCCATATGCAAGAGCTAAAACTCAAAAGGAAGTTAAATATGAGAGCTCGAGCGCTGCACCCGACCGAACACTCGGAGAGAAATGCTCTGTCGCTGGATTTGTGCTGAGATGAAGCAGAATCTGCTCAGATTGAGAGGATGGCTGGGGTTTTGCAGCAAATCCGTCCGACTCAGAGTATGAAACATCACTTTTGTGAGCATCGGCCTTTGAACATTTCCCTCATGGCGGAGACAGAATCAGGCTGCAAATGAGACGGATCCTCTTTTGATCTTTCTTCATGTGAGGAAGAAATTATATTTGGAAATAGAGAAACTCAACTTATCTGCTTCACTATGCAAGAGAAGTATTCTGGCATCATATCAGACTAAACCCTCCAAGACCCAGACAGATACCAGAGCCTTTAAGAGCCAGACCGGTGCTAGAATATATAACCCAGAAATGTGCATTTATGCGTTTAGCAGATGCCTGTATCCAAAGTGACACGTAAGACAACATTAACTTCAAAAGTCTTAAATTAGCTCAGAAAAGTACAGACTAGAACACAGATGAAAGAAACATTACAGAACGAATAGGTTTCCTTTTTAAATAAAACAGTTTAGTGTTTCTGGGACTGAGACGAGAGTTTATGAAAGAGATGTATCTTTAGACCTTCAAATATTTACATAAAAAATGTATAAAAAAACTGTAAATATCATCACATGCATTTCTTAATGATATTTTACATTAATATATAATAGAGAGAGAGAGAGAGAGAGAGAGAGAGAGAGATAGAGATTATATATTATAGATAAAGGTTATATTTAAAATTGGTCACACTTTTTTTAAGGTCCAATTCTTGCTATTAACAAATCATTAACTATGACTTTTGCCTCAATAAACTCCTGATTTGCCGCTCATTAATAGTATGTTAGGCAGTTGTTCAATTTAGGTATTGTTTAGATTAAGGAAGAAGAATATGGTAATAAACAACCAATATGTTAATATAATAGGCATGCTAATAATAAACTAGTTAATAGTATGCATTGGTCTTATTTTAGAAAGATTATATATACGCGTGCATATATATATATATATACTGTTACATTTGCTTTCGTGTTTAAACAGTGTATAGTATACGTATATACCGTACGTAAAATATACAAAAATATTTTAATAAAATATACATGCAAATAAAATTAAATACATTTATTTATATAAACATGAGTCCATTTTACTGTGAAGAGTCATTAAGTTCTTGCTAATTCTTAACCTGTGATTGTGTTGGTCTAGATCAAAAGCCAAGACCCAGACATTTAATGAGTAATGAGACCCAGAGCACATTTACACAGACCTGAGTACTTTTAAAACTCAAGACCACCAGTCCAAATATTAGAAGGGACTAGTGTAAGCATTGACAGCTCCCATTGTCTCAGTTCAGCATGTGTTTGGTCAATAATTATCTCAACAGGTGGTGATGCTATAGGACCCCCCTGCTGACCTCATCTTACGGGACGGTGAGACGGGGGTCTGCCGGAGACCAGCTCACAGCCCAAACAGAGACGACAGTCTCCAGCATCCAGCACAGGAAAGCCCCTACAACAGAGGCACAGCTCAGATAGTGAAGATTAACAGATACAGCAGAGATTAGAGGCTGGAATATGAGAACACAAGACCCCTTCACCGCGGATGTGTAAACACGAGCCGGGGCACAAACTGTGTGTGTGTGTGTGTGTGAGTGTGTGAGTGTGAGTGTGTGTGTGTGTGTGAGTGTGTGTGTCTGTGAGTGTGTGTGTGTGGGTGTGGGGGTGTGTGTGAGTGTGTGTGTCTGTGAGTGTGTGTGTGTGGGTGTGGGGGTGTGTGGGTGGGTGTGTGTGTGTGTCTGTGAGTGTGTGGGTGTGGGTGTGTGGGTGTGTGTGTGTGTGTGGGTATGGGTGTGGGTGTGTTAAGGTCTGAGGTATCGGTCTAATGTTTGATCTCTTCCTGTCAGGCTTGTGTCAAAGGCTCATGTGACTCAGCCACTGTTTTAGTATGAGATCACTTACACGAGATGAGAAAGATAGCTTGATGAAATCATGGGAAATCATCTGTGTGTGTTGAGTGAAGCTAAAGGGGACCTCGAAAAGAAATAACTAAGGTATGCATTAAACAACAATGGTTAAAAAAATACATAATATACATTTGGTTTTGAAGTGTACTGATGATATATTTAATAAAATAAACTATTTAATGAAACATTATTTGTTTTATTAACTTATATAAAAGTGTACAGTATATTCACACATAATGTATTAAAATGACCAAGGCTGCTTTATTTGATCAGAAACTCAGTAATTACTATTTTTATTTGAAAATATCATTACAATTTTAAAATATTATTTATTATATATTATTATTTTCAGGAATATTAAATTATATTTAATAATTTTCAGCATCATTCCTCCAGTCTTCAGTGTCACATGATCTTCAGAAATCAGAATAATATGATGTTTACTGCTCAAGAAACATTTCTGATTATTATCAATGTTGAACACAATATTTTTGTGAAAACCGTGATTTTTTAGGATCCTTTTACCATCACGTTCGACTAATTGAATGCATCCATGCTCAATAAAACTATTCATAATAATAATAATAATAATAAATATACAAATAGTTGGTTCATTAAGATTAAAATAGAATATATTTACTGAAAATCTTTTCTTCTCCCCTACATAATATCTTACAGTGTATCAAGATGCATCTCCCCAAAGGTAATGTCTGACATTCAGATAACTTTAGTATTTATACGAGCCATATTAGAAGATCAGAAGAGATTAAACTGACAGCTCTAAAAATCACACACAAAATAAGCTGTTCCTCAAACATAAACAGCTTCTCTGCCAGCACGTCTACAGATACTGTCACAGTGGACTGAGAGAAAATAACAACGCCCTGACAAATAAGACACCCAGATAGACAAATAAAGACCCTCCTGTCACTGCGGCCGAGCTGAGGCACACACACACACACACACACACACACACACACACATGAGCACGCACGCACGCACGCACACACACACACACACACACACACACACACAGGTTATCAGGCTATCAGGTTATCTCCCTCCGTCTGCACGCTCACCGTTTGCTGTTTTAAGACTGGTGCACGTTAGATGTCAAAGTTTAATGTCAGAGCAGATGAGGTTTGAATATGCCTCGGTGTCGCTCTATTTTCTTCTCAGCCTCGCTTGACTTCCCACATGGATTACTTTGCAATACTAATAAGGGTGTCTTTAAGAAAAAAGGTTGAGGAGAATGCGAGAAAGATGGCTCAAATGAGTGAGCAAAAATAAAAGATGGAGAGAAAAAGAGAGGGCGGTAGAATAAGTCGGATTAGATGCAAAGGTCGCCCAATTGGTGTGATTCATACAGTGAAGGCTCTTCGGCTTGTTTCTCAACTCTTTCTGTCCATGTTCTGTTCGACTGACTCCTTCTGCCGTCCCCTCGTCACATTTTACGCCTGATTATGAGACTTGAGACAAGTGAGGTGTTTTAGGAAAGCCGGAGTGGATTAGGAGGAGCCACGTCGCTGTCTTCAAAGGGAAGCCATATGGTCTGAGAAACTGGTACAAGGTCTTGCTGAGCGTCTGTCAAAGCACTTGGCATCGAGACTTTGAGAACAGTATAGACTTACATTATAATGGCTCAGACAGTGTGTCTAAGGCTCTGTCCCAAATGGCACACTTGCCTGTCTGTCCTGTCCTTTGAGAACAAGACAGTAGGGCGTCCCATTAACAATTTTATGGTTCAGAAGGGTGCTCATGAGGCCCATTTGTATCTACAATGTGCCCTTTTGCAAAACACAAGACTACAAGCCAACAGTCTCTGTTTGATTGCCTCAAACTGGGAGAAGGACTTCTAGAGCTGACAAATCATTTGGATCAGGGCCTAGAGAAGCGATCACACGACAGCGATTGGCAGCGATACCAGAAATATTTATTTTTAATGTATAGACTGCTCAAAAGAACAGCTTTTGTTTGAAATAGAAATCATTTGTCACATTATAAAATGTTTTACATACATATATGTTAACAAAAGTTATAAGTTAATATATATATATATTATGTTCAGGATGTATATAATATCAAATTAATTGATCGTTTAAAGTCGTTAGTGATTGACAGAGTGATGTAGTTGACCCTTTTTGACCCCATTTGTTTTGCCCATCATTCTCTGATTTAGTGATGCATCTCTGTCTGTGTTATCTGTCTAGACTTGTGTATGTGTGTGTGTGTGTGTGTAGTGTTGACTTTGCAGGGATCTCTGAGACAGTGGCCTTGTTAACCAATGCATTATCTTTTCCATAAGAGATATACTCAGAATCGATCACACATGACGAGAAATGTGACCCTCTGTTTTGCAGATCAGCCCATGTCACGCTCATCAGCTGTGACGGTCTCTTAATTCATCTTTCTCGTCATCATTGGTACTCTGGCCACTGAATGACCCACCAAACATGGCTTTTATTGATTAGTTATCGCACGGCCCCTGACAGTGACACATGGCCCCGCCGCGATCATTCTGGCAAAAGGAAAACACAAGGCACGGTAATGTGTGTCTTACACATGTCTGATGAGCTGCGGACGAGCGTGATGGATGTGCTGACCTCCATTATGGAGAAACTGAAGGATGCTCTCGTTGATGCGAGCTTGTTTTGTTTCATGAGGACATACATGAATGTACGATGTGCATTTGTCATCCTTGAACGCCATTGTGTTCGAATTACATTTTTCATTTTGAATTTATAATGGCAAAGCCTGTATTTGTATTAAATAAAGTAAAATGTTATATCTACTTACTATTGTAATTATCAGTGCCTCCAAAGACAAAACTGTTCACACAACTCAAGCTAAGCACTACAATTTGAAGGACCAAAATTGGTTGTAATTGAAGGCTAAACAATATCTTGTCTGACAAATATATATTTATACTATTGTTTAAATGGTGGGTTTAGGTGTGTGTAAGTATTTAAATGGAGTAAAAGCAGTAATATTTTGAAATATTATTACCATTTAAAATAGCTGTTTTCAATGCAAATACATTGTAAATTCTCCAAACCACCATGAATAAATATATTTTCTAAATCCATCTTTTCCAGCACAAAATTCAAATAGTTTTTTATGCTAAACAGGGCAGCATTATTTGATCAAAAATACAGTAACATTGAGAAATATTACTCCAGTGTAAATCATCTGTTTTCTGTGTTAAAGTGTAATGTATTTCTGTGATGCTCCGCTGTATTTTCAGCATCATTCCTCCAGTCTTCAGTGTCACATGATCTTCAGAAATCAGAATAATATGATGATTTACTGCTCGAGAAACATTTCTGATTATTAGCAATGTTGAACACAGTTGTGCTGCTCAATATTTCTGTGGAAAGCATTTAATACGAATAAATATTCAAAAAAGTGCATAAAAAAAACTTGAAATTCCACAAAAAAGTCATCCTTCTCACTACAGTTTTATTGTGAGTCAGCCAAAGGACATTTAAGAGAGCATCGATGCAAAATGTCTAACTAATAGTTTTGGTTACCCTTTTTTTCATATAACTGGAACATACTCTAAATAAAACTTGAGCACATTACTTGAGGGCGAACATAGCCACGAAGTTTGTTTTCTTACGATGGATGTCAGTGAACGTTATTTTCAGAGAAATGCCATACTGTATATTTGTTTTAAAAAACTCCACTTCGCTTTGATAAGCTGCCAATCATTCAAACAGTGACATATTCTGAAAGATGATTTCTGCACAATAACATCCGAAATCGAGCTAAAATGGCACCTCATAGGCGTCTTTAAACCTCCGTTGGCTTTGAGAAGCAGTGGATGTTGTGCTTGGCACAATTAAAAATGACATTTGGGATGCTGACCCTGAAATGTGGAAACCCAAATGTCAACTGGACGCAAACATTTCGCTCTCAGTCGCCCGGCTCTGAGAGAGAAGCTGAGAGAGAAGTTGTTGGGATGCTCCTTTATTCAGTCAGCTTATCTGCTGGACATTTCTCTCTGACCGCCACAGGCTAGTCTGGGACCCGACTGACAGAGGGCTTTTGTTATTGTCAGCCTTCCAGGGACCGGGCCCCGCTTATCTCCTGCCCGACGGTGCCGAAATAAACTCGCTGTCAGAAACTTGTGCCAGCGGAGAACCAGTGGGAGAGACGAGACCTTCAAGACACTGTCTTCCCTGGAATTGAAGTCGAAAGGTCATGAGATTTTCGGCCAAGCTATAAATGAATAATTTGTTTCTGATGTAACCTTACTGGCGTAACGCAGCCTACAGCCATTATGCCTGTAGTGTCAAATGAATATGAGCTGAGAAATCCAACACTATTTGCTTCTTAAAAAATAAAAAATGGACCATATCCCACAGAATGATTTATATTTGTGCTTTTACTGTCCTTAAATCGTTTCCCAGTCAAACAGTCAAACGTTGCTCTATCCTACAGTTCTTGTAGGTGCTATTAGTATGAAAACTTCAATATGCTGAAACAACGTTTTAATAGGCTGACAATTTCAGCTCTATCTATCTATCTATCTATCTATCTATCTATCTATCTATCTATCTATCTATCTATCTATCTATCTATCTATCTATCTATCTATCTATCTATCTATCTATATAATTGTAATTGTTTCTGTAAGACTGAAAATAAATGTAGTATATGATGATTGAAAAATAAATATATTGTCAATTTCAAAAAATATTTATTTGAGCCTCACTGTTATTTAATTTATTTTATTTTATTTATTTATTTATTTTACAACTAGTTTTCCATTGCATTATTCTTAACCCAGTCTCAAGAAAGTGTGTATACATAGCATTGTTTTCTGTTTTATTTGTGATTACTATTTACACATAGAAATTGACAGCACACAGAAGCTGTGTATCGTATGCACGACAAAGTCCATTTCTGCATATAAACACACATCAAATAAAAACAGAAAAATTGTGCTATTGATACACACTTTCATGAGACTAGGCTCATTTTTCTCTGCTAGTTTTTAGCGTGTGTTCTTTACACAAGCTAATATTTGCCTGACAGACTAAAGTGTTTTTAAAACACAAACACTAGATCCACTGCAAAACCACTAATGAGTTTTGAAAGATAGATAGCATTCGCTAATTGAGTGTGAAAGACTCTCGCCCAACAGTTAGCAGTGAAGTCCGTGAAGTCCTGTTCACGCATGTTGTGCTACGTTCTTACAGTGAATTGTCATGTGCTGTCACAATTACTGTACATGATGAAAGTCACCCAGGGCTGCTGTACAGCACGACACCGACTCAAAATAAGGGGGAAATAACAGATGCAGAGCCTCTGGAAACTGAATTCACTCACAACTCAGAAAGCATCCTGCTGGAAGATCCACCGAAAACCAAGCCAAACCCGGCTTGATTAGCTGGAATAACAACTCAAAGATGTCATTTCAAGCTAACAGACCGCAATGAACCATCAACAAACCATTCCAAAAAGCAGACTAAACACCTTTCAGAGCTATCATTTCTATACAATAACTGTCACGAATTGCAAAAACGATGACAAATAGCTTTCCCAAACCCCCTTATGACCTGGTTTGCATCACAATCACACAAGTTCATGCATGCAACAGCTCAGATAGGATAAGAATGTGCATGAAGGTGTGTGTTTGAATGGTGTGCGTGCAGACTGAGTCTCACCCCGTCTAATGAGTCAGATGCCATGACTCGTGCATGAGAGCGAGACGCTGTCAGAGGACCAGGATAAAGTGTGATGCTGTGCTGGGTGAAACCACACTGCTGGGAGAAGCAGATAAAGAGGTCAAGGGATGCTAACTCATGCTGGAAGCGGTGTGGGATAAGTGCGTTTCTTTAGCTTTTGTCGTCTGGGCAGATACTTTCTAACATCTGCACATTCTGCTTAGGTGACAGTCTCTCCGAAATGCTGATTGTAAGTATTTATTACATTTAGGCATTATTACTTTTTGCTGTAGGGGACAAATGTAGCTATGAATAAAAACTAAGTGCAAAAATAGATCTCATGTTACATCGGTGATGGAAGGGGTTTGTGGGTCATTCGCTAAAAGGATTGATTTCTGACTTAGTTCAGTTTCTTCCTAAAGTATTTATTCTCATTTTGGCATTATTATGAACCATTAAAGATGTTTGCTTTTATATGTCATTATTTCACAATTAAAGCTAGCTTCAGTCGAAATAACACGATTCATTTTCTAAAATGGTAACAATATAATCTCAAAACATACAGTATTACTAATCAGACCAGTTTTGATCAGACGCACCCATATGCATGTATATGTTTTTTTTTTTAAAGAAAACAAACAAGCATAAAAAAAACACTAAACAAAGTGCAAATTTATAAAGCAAAATAAAATAAAATGAAAAAGAAACATAGCTGTCCTTTTCTACATTTAAACTCTCCTTCCTCTGAACTTTGACCCCAGAACTACTTTTCCACAACCTTTTCAAAATACTAGTTTTTAACAAAGATGGCATTCATGTTTATTTATATACAGTAGCTGTGGTCGTGTCCACATAACTAAAAGCTTTTTATATTAAACATAAAACCATTTATTTCAGTAATACGGGTACAGGCACAGAGAAACAAACACACAAACAAACAAATACATTGTATTAATACAGAAAAGTCATATGTTTTGTATTTTCATTCAGATATTCTTATGTTGCAGCAATAATAATAATAATAAATAAAGTGTATGTGAACTTGAGTTTATTTAAATATCCATGCAGGAGAACAGAAAATGCCAATCAGGAGTGTGTGTGATTGATCCTTCATTTGATGCACTCTCTATATTAAGTCTCTGTTTCAGTATAGTGTTTTCTGATTGGATCCTCCTGTGTGCACTGACAGCTTCACAATAACACCATCTCTCACTCAGTTTCAATGCCACAGAGCAATAATGACTTTCCACAAACATATTTTAAATAACACGTCTTCCTTTCGATATTATAATAAAGTGCAGCAGTGTGATCTTCAGTTCGACAGATATGATCTAGATTTATTCACATAGAGAACGGAATCTAGGGGAAAAGATGAGGAAACAAATGTAATTTCATTTCCAAGACAACTTTCTTTTTTTCTAATTGGAAACATAAGATGTAAATTACAACACACAAAAAAATAAAATAAATAAATAAAAAAACCTAGCGCTGAACATGTTTAGTCTCATTCACTTCCAATTATATACATTCAAATGCATAATGTAAAACTTATTTTTATTTTAAATATTGTGCATACAGTATGTGTGTGTATGTGTATGCATAAACAAAGTATATGAAAATTAATCTTGCTAAAGAAATATTTAAAAAAAAAATTGTAAACAGTGAAGCTCAATAACATATATTTTTGAAATTAAAAATAAATTTACTTTCAGGCTTCATATGCCAAAATATATCTCAAAATGTATTTCAGTATCGAGGAAAATAGTTTCCAGTCTTACAGTGGCCTTCATTTACACTTTATTCATTATTTAATGTTATCCCGATGTATTATGTGCTCACATGCGTTTTAGAGCTCTGAGCTATTTCTTAAAATGGGACCTAAATGCACTTTTTGGAGGGCTGAAATATACGCTTTTAATGATATTTTCATATTTTTAATATATCAATATTTCTACATCCTTAATCCTTCCTACACTTAACATTTACATTATCACATATTAACTAGCAGGAGTTTACTGAGGCAAAAGTCATAGTTAATGGCAAGAATTGGACTTAAAAATGAAGTGTGACTAAATATATTTGAACATATATGAAACAGTCTTCCCCTACTCTACAGGCATCTTTTCACAGCAGTTAGACACATTTTCATTCCAGATAAGATGACAGGGGTTGAAACTCATATCTGCTAGCAACAGATTTAGCAATGCGCGGTGATTAGCATTGTTTACTCGTGCCGTATCTGTCCAGTCGCTGTGTCCTTATCTGAGGCGGTTCTCTGCTCCTGTGAGGAGGCTGTCGGCTCTATCTTGTTCTCGTGAACATGTTCTTACGTGTCCCACATCACACAGTCACTAGTTAATGGTTAATGGAGGGCTGGGAGAGCCCTCAGGACACTATTAGCCGAACCCTGGTCATAGCTCCATACATGCAGCCTCTGGGAGACAGATCTGGATTTTTATGTTGATAGGAGGCAGATACGTCATAACCTGGCCTTGGAAAGTGCATGAAAAATAAAGACACGCTAACACAGTGACTTTCACATATTTTACACCTGAAACACAAACAGGGACTTGTTACCAAGGTTTTATGATGGTTATAGGTTTTTGTAAGACACAACATAAACCCAATCCGATTAACCACGGTAAAATCACTGTAATGCATGGCCTCTTCTGACTTTGTAAGGTTAACAAAATAGGAACTGTATTAAATCGTAGAAATATGTTTATTGTGAATATTATTTTAATAATAATAATAATATTATTATTATTATTATGAGTTACATTTATTTTATAATTTCATATATTTTAATTATTTAAAAATTAAAATATATAAAATAAAAATTTTAACAAACAAATAAATAAATAAACAAATAATACATTAATTAATTTAAACTGAGCTATAACTGCACAAACACTAAAACACACACACACACATTTTTTACAAAATATTAAATATTTAAATGTTGAAACAGATTTACTACGTAAACAAACAAATAAATAAATAAATAAATAAACATATTACACTGATGCACTCTTTAATGAATCAGCTGAACCAATTAGTAAATCAGACTGAATCAGTCATGGACTGAATTGTTCATGCGACTCACTTCCTCATTAATTATTCTTTAAAATTATATGCACGTTTTAAGCCCAGTTTCACAGTCCTCAAGCAACAATGTGCAATAGTATAGGACTCCGTTGGTGTGTGTTCTACATTGTGTGTAATCAGCTCATTAAAAGACATCCAATCAGAGAGATCCATAACATTTTTGAATATTAAGGGAATAGACGAGGAAGTTTGTTCTTATTATTTAATAAATCTAAAAAGGTTATCCCTTGATGAGATGCTTCTTGTCTTCCCAGTGTTGAGTATCACAGCACAAAAGCCCCACTGGTGGAGTCAGAGAAATGAATGACACACATTTGTATTGCGCTTACGGCTGTACGTGACTGTGTGTGTGTGTGTGTGTGTGTGTGTGTGTGTGTGTGTGTGGAGCAGGCGGTGGATGGATGACGAGGTGAGGTCTCATCACTCCAAACATTCCCATCCGCTTCTGCAACACAAATGACACCCTACCAGCAACTTCATGATTACGTCAATTTGTTTGTCTTTGTTTTGATGAGCCCAGCGCGTGCACACACACACACACACACACACACGATGTCATCATGAGCCGCAGCCTGTGGCAGACTCTATCTTTCAGTACTCTGGGGGAATATTGGTGTCTCACTATTCTTCTACAAGGATCTGTCGTTCTTCTTTCTCCTGAGTGCATGCAAGCAACAAATAAGACTATTCTATTACTGTATGTGTGTATGGAGTAGCTCACCCAACGATGTAACTCGTTCATGTCAACTCATGAAAGACTTTCTTTCATCTATGACTGCTTAATTATTGAACAATTTTTAAACATAAATGCAAAGTCATGTGCTCCAACCAATAACCAATGCTGTCAATAAATCTTAAAATATCAGAAACGTTGTCTTTTTGTGAAAAGGCAAGGTTAGTTTGCATGTTAAAATGTCATGTGATCCAGCTTCCCAAAAACAATCTACAAAATATCTACAGTCCAAAAGGATTTTAAACCCGGTTTAAAAAGGTTCATTCTCTTCTGCGCACCAAAGATGAACTCATTCAACTAATAATACAATAAAAACAGCAATATTGTGTGTGTGAATCTGTGTTAAAGTGTAATGTATTTCTGTGATGCTCCGCTGTATTTTCAGCATCATTCCTCCAGTCTTCAGTGTCACATGATCTTCAGAAATCAGAATAATATGATGATTTACTGCTCAAGAAACATTTCTGATTATTATCAATGTTGAACACAGTTGTGCTGCTCAATATTTCTGTGGAAACTGTGATGCATTTTATTTTTCATGATTCCCAGATGAACAGAAAGTTCAGAAGAGCAGCATTTACTTGAAACAGAAATCTTCTGTAAAATTATAAATGTCTCAACTGACACTTTTGATCAATTTAATGTGTCTGATGAGAAAAACTCATTCTTTAAAGTCATTGCAATATCACACAAACACTGCACATTATATAAAATATTATTTCTATTTCTGTCCTCTGTTACTCAAAATTTGTTTTCCATAAAGTACACTTGCTGTTTCCTCTAGAGTCTGGTACTTGAACGCGGCAGACGTTACTGATGTGATTGTGTTTCTCTGGTGGCCCTGTATGCATAGAGTGATGTGCACCGAATTACTGCCGCTTTGAGTCAGATGCAATTTACTCACGGACTCCTCAGTCTTTCTCAATGAAGCTACAGAAGAAGAACAGCTGGCCTGACCTCTCACTGCACTCCAGCGCTCTCCTCTCCTCTTCTGTCTCTCTCTCTGCTCCACGAGCCTCCAGAGAGAGAGAGAGAGAGAGAGAGAGAGAGAGAGAGAGAGAGAATGGCTCTCATGGATCTTGTGGAGCCATAACATTTGTGTGGGTAATGCAAAGTGCCACTTTGAATGGGACACATCTGTTGACTCCTCTGGGAAGTGTCACAGAAAGAGAAACACACGCTTGATTGCAGTATACATCTATAGCTCAAGCCTCTCACCTCACTCTGTCTCACACAACACACGCATGCAGATGCACTCTGATTTATTTCTGTGGCTTCAGGTTTATCATGGGCACTGGAAGGAATAGTGATCAAAACTCAAACTTCTGTCATCTTTTACTCACACTCGTGTCAAACCTGTTTGACTTTCTTCTAAAGAACACACAAAGAGATGTCTTTAATACAGTGAAAATGAATGGTCCTGGCCAACTTGAATTATAAAAAAGCATCACAAGATTAGTCTATATGACTCAATCACTGTATTCCAATTCACACACACACACACACACACACACACACACACACACACACACACACACACACACACACACACACACACGCACACACACACACACACACACACACACAGATTCTATCAGTTGTCATGTCAGTTTTTGGCATACTTTAAAGAAGCGCACTTACAAAGTACTTGATGATAATATATTATATAGTTATTTTGGTGTATTAGTAAAATATGTAAAATATTTGATCATAATTTAACTTATGTCCTACCTACGTGGGCTTTAAAAAAGGGAAAAACAGATTGTAATAAAACAAGGAAATAATTATTAATTAAAATTACATTCAGTTGACACGTTAGTATATTGTTTTCCAAGTATGTTATTTCCATAATCAGTACTCTTAGACAAGTTTGAATATGCAGAATTGAGATTTGAGGGCCATGCAGAAAATGTTTTAGTGTAAAAAAAAAAAAAAAAGTTCCACTCAAATCATTCACAGGCTTTAGAGGACTTAAATATATATCATATGATAACATTTTATGATGTTTATTTTTTTAGATCAGCAGCACTGTTTTTACTGTATGGAAAAGAACAGCTTGAACATTCTTCATAATTTCTCCTTTTGTGTTCCTTGAATGAAAGAAAGTCAGATGGATCTGGAATGACATGAGGCTGAGTAAATGATGACAGAATTGCCATTTTGGCTTCAGAAGACATCGATCTTTGGTGCATCTTTTCGATCGGTGCGCTTTGTAAATTTTGGTGTTTGATACCATCTTTCTCCATTCACTTTCATTGTATAGAAAATCACACATTCTGTCTTCCACCCATTCCTTGTTGTTTTTGAAGACAGAAGGGTTTGGAACAACGTGATTGGGAGGAAATAATGACAGATTTTAAATTAAAATGTAAATCTTTTAAAAGCAAACTTTGGTTTTCATGTTTTGGTTTTCAATTTTCAACTTTGTCAGTTCACCCATAACACAATATTAGACAATATTATTCAGAAATAAAGAATTAGGAACAGAATAATTCCTCACATGTTTCTCTCTCGGTGGTGTATTGATGGAGATCATTTCTCTCGCCCCGAGGCCTGTGCTGTTGTGTTGTGGCATTAGGAATGAATTGTGGTTCGTTCCAGCAGATTATTACAATTCTTAATCTCTTCTTCGCTCGCCGCCTCCGATTCAAATGGGCTCGGGTCGACTGTTAATGTGCAATTCATTTCAGCTTCTTTCTCTCCTGTTCTTGAGAAATATCACAAATCATCTGAATGAGAGGGATTTGAATTTACATGTCTCTGTTTTTTTTGGTCTTTTTTTGCCTTTTACCTGCGACTTCAGAAAGGAAGGTGAACACTTCAACTCTTGTTTAAAGTGTTTATGACATACACTAACAAATCTGTAGAGAGTAACTGGTCATTTTCTGCCCGGATATTATCCGCTCTGTTAAGTTAACAGACAACAGACATAAACTCTAAAACCCAATTCAGAAAATTCCTTCATTTTAAGTAGGCCTACATTAGGTCCTATTATTCTAGACTTGTTTGTGTATGCATACACACACACACGCACGCACGCACGCACGCACGCACGCACACACACACACACACACACACACACACACACACACACACACACACACACACACACAAACACACACACACACACACACACACACACAAACAACCATATAATAATGTAAGTTACCAGTGCATTTTCTTTTAAATTTACAGACATTTACTTCAATCCTAAAACACTAATGCAATGCATAATTTAAAATACAGACACATACCTGTAAATATACCTGTAAATTTCAATCACAAAATCAGACAATCAGAAATAGCTACTTTAGTAAATTTCACAAATAATTACAATGTTAAAGCAAGTAATAGATTAAATTCATTGTGAAATTTCGAAGTAGAAAGACTAAAATATTATATTTTTTTTGTAAATCTTACACCAATTATATACATATATTATGTGTGTGTATGATTTTTATTTACTACTTCAAAAATATTTGCAGCCACTTTATATTGACTGCCTTTATTATAATGTACTATTATTTACAGTACTTTCATTTAAGTTACTCATGTACATAAACAATGTATTATATTTATTTTGTATTTAATTGCTGTAGTTACTCCTCTGTATCTTATTTACAGCTTAAAAGTGCATATAGTACCTTTTGAAAATGTACCACTCTAAAGACAGTTTAGTTTTTGTTTTAATGAGAGTGTACCTAACATTTTATAGTTTAGTCGTTATAGAGACACCAATATACATCGGGATTTAATATGTTTTACAGTGTAAAGAAGCAGCCAGAAAACCATAACAATGCACTAGAAACCTGGAGCATGAAGGCAACAACATCTGCACAGACAAAAACCACTAACATTGTCTTGGGAAAATGCACAAATCTTGTTTATTTTGGTTTGTCCAAACTTTGATCAGGTTTTTAATTATACTGTCATTGAGGAGCCGCTGAAAGACACTTCTGTGAAGCTGACCAGATAAAAGATGTGTCATGAGTTTTTAATAATCAGCAGCCCATCTGTGCCAGACTCTAACAGGTGTGA